>NC_084637.1:6432772-6445272 GCF_033978795.1 Nerophis ophidion
CCACACTACTGAAACGTTCTTACATGCACAAGTAAAACACTCTTATAAAATCCTGCTTTACACGCTACTGAAACTGAGAGCTTTTTATTTGTTTATGAGAGAATATTTTTTCAGTTGTTTATGTAAGTGTTTCAGCAGTGTGAATGAGAGAATTTCAGTAGTGTATATGAGTGTTTTAGTGGAGTGATTAAGTAGTATGTGTGTTACTGAAAATGTTTTCAGTTGTTCATGTGAGAGCGTTTCAGTAGGTAATTCTGAATAATAATCCCCTCATAAATTCCCACCAATAGAGTATACACTGGTTGAATGTGTACTATTGAATCATTCTGATTCAAATCTTATCTTCGAAACTGAGAATAGACATTGATCGAAAAACTGCTCAGTGGTCTTGTGGTTAGAGTGTCTGCCCAGAGTTCGGTAGGTAGTGAGTTCAAACCCCGGCCGAATCATACCAAAGACTATAAAAGTGAGACCCATTACCTCCCTATCAGTGGTACTTTAACTTTACTGAAACACTCTGATGCACACAATTGAAACACTGTCACACACACGACTGAAACGCTCTGATACACACAATTGGAACACTCTCACTCACACACACTACTGAAACGCTCTGATGCACACAATTGAAACACTTTCTCCCACACTACTGAAACGCTCTCATATGGGCGAGTGAAATGCTCTCATATGCACTACTGAAACACTGTCATACACGCCAATGAAACTGAGAGCCTTTTATTTATGTGTATGAGAGAATCATTTTTCAGTGGTGTATATGAAAGAATTTCAGTAGTGTGTGTGAGAGCATTTTAGTAGAGTTTATGGAGGGTTTAAATATACACCAGTTGAATATGTACAACCCTATCGTTCTGATCCAAATCTTATCTTCGAAACTGAGAATAATGATGGATTAGGGACGGCATGGCGCAGTGGAAGAGTGGCTGTGCGCAACCCGAGGGTCCCTGGTTCAATCCCAACCTCGTCACATCCGTTGTGTCCTGAGCAAGATACTTGCATGGCAGCTCCCTCCATCAGTGTGTGAATGTGTGTGTGAATGGGTAAATGTGGAAGTAGTGTCAAAGCGCTTTGAGTACCTTGAGGGTAGAAAAGCGCTATACAAGTACAACCCATTTATCATTTATTGAAAACCTGCTCGGTGGCCTTGTGGTTAGTGTCCGCCCTGAGTTCGGTGGGTCGTAAGTTCAAACCCCGGCCAAGTCATACCAAAGTCTATAAAAATGGGACCCATTACCTCCCTGCTTGGCACTCAGCATAAAGGGTTGGAATTGGGGGTTAAATCACCAAAATGATTCCTGAGCGCCGCCACCACAGCTGCTCACTGCTCCCCTCACCTCCCAGGGGGTGGAATAAGGGGATGGCTTCAAATGCAGAGGGTATTTTCACCACACCTAGTAGTACTTTGGCTTTAATTAGTTGATACAAAAATAACAAGTCCTGTCTTCACCGTAAAACTTATTTATGTCATTGTTGTTGAATTTTATGCAAGTTTGCACACTTTTCTAAAACGTCCACACCGTCAGCAGAGGTGATTTCCTCTAATTCAAAGTCTTTTTGTGTTTCCCCTGTCCGTTAGGTGTCAGCATGCTGGCCGTGGTTCTCATGTATCTGATGTGGGTCCAGGTTCTGGACACCCTGGAGGACTTTGCCCTTTGGCAGCGTGTAAGCGGCCGCCCGGCCTTCCACCTCAGCGTCCAGCACGGTCCGTCCTTCTTCCTGGCGCCGGTGGCCTCCTTCTTCTGCCTGCTCTCCGGCCCGCTCTTCCTCGTGCTGGCACAGAGCGCTCGCCCTTTAGAGCAGCACCACCAGGACAAAAGACCAGAAGCTCCGACGCTTGAAACTGACCTGTAAGTCTCAGAATGTCCATTGTATAGTCTTAAAAACTTACAGTGTAAATGACATCGTCCCTGCAACATCTCAATGCGTATCAAATAAACCAGATGATCCCTCTGACCTTCATCAGTGAGGATAATTGGAATACCTAATTTGAAAGTTTTTTTTTTGTTTTTTTTTAATCTAATGATTAGACCCGCTCTGCCTTTATTGTAATTGACGGATGCCGTTTGACAGAAGTGCTGAAAAGAAAACTGTCGAGCTGGAATGTGCACATGAGCTGGACATCAGAGAGACGCTCGGGTCACAGGCACAGAGATAATAAATGAGGCTGTCACAATCCATTTCCTGACAGGGAGACACTTTTACGCCACCACAGCTAGAGAGGAGTGTTGTCTCTTAACGGCATTCTCTCAGTGACGAGGAGTAAAGCAAATGGATAATAAAATACAAACCCTGTTTCCATATGAGTTGGGAAATTGCGTTTGATGTAAATATAAACAGAAAACAATGATTTACAAATCCTTTTCAACCCATATTCAGTTGAATATGCTACAAAAACAAGATATTTGATGTTAAACTCATAAACTTTAATTTTTGTTTGGAAATAGTAGTTAACTTAGAATTTCATGGCTGCAACACATGCCAAAGTAGTTGGGAAAGGAAATGTTCATCACTGTGTTACATCACCTTTTCTTTTAACAACACTGAGGAAACTAATTGTTGAAGCTTTGAAAGTGGAATTCTTTCCCATTCTTGTTTTATGTAGAGCTTCAGTCGTTCAACAGTCCGGGGTCTCCGCTGTCGTATTTTACGCTTCATAATGCGCCACACATTTTCGATGGGAGACAGGTCTGGAATGCAGGCAGGCCAGGGAAGTACCCGCACTCTATTTTTACGAAGCCACGCTGTTGTAACACGTGCTGAATGTGCATTGTCTTGCTGAAATAAGCAGGGGCGTCCATGAAAAAGACGGCGTTTAGATGGCAGCATATGTTGTTCCAAAACCTGTATGTACATTTCAGCATTAATGGTGCCTTCACAGATGTGTAAGTTACCCATGCCTTGGGCACTAATGCACCCCCATACCATCACAGATGCTGGCTTTTGAACTTTGCGACGATAACAATCCGGATGGTTATTTTCCTCTTTGTTCCGGAAGACACCACGTCCACAGTTTCCAAATATAATTTGAAATGTGGACTCGTCAGACCACAGAACACTTTTCCACTTTGCATCAGTCCATTTTAGATGATCCCTGGCCCAGAGAAGCCAGCGGCGTTTCTGGATGTTGTTGATAAATGGCTTTTGCTTTGCATAGTAGAGCTTTAACTTGCACTTACAGATGTAGCGAGGAACTGTTTAGTGACACTGGTTTTCTGAAGTGTTCCTGAGCCCATGTGGGGATATCCTTTCGAGATTGATGTCGGTTTTTGATACAGTGCCGTCTGAGGGATCGAAGGTCACGGTCATTCAATGTTGGTTTCCGGCCATGCCGCTTACGTGGAGTGATTTCTCCAGATTCTCTGAACCTTTTGATGATATTATGCACCATAGATGTTGAAATCCCTACATTTCTTGCAATTGCACTTTGAGAAACGTTGTTCCTAAACTGTTTGACTATTTGCTCACGCAGTTGTGGACAAAGGGGTGTACCTCGCCCCATCCTTTCTTGTGAAAGACTGAGCATTTTTGGGAAGCTGTTTTTATACCCAATCATGGCACCCACCTGTTCCCAACTAGCCTGCACACCTGTGGGATGTTCCAAATAAGTGTTTGATGAGCATTCCTCAACTTTATCAGTATTTATTGCCACCTTTCCCAACTACTTTGGCATGTGTTGCTTGCATCAAATTCCAAAGTTAATGATTATTTGCAAAAAAAAAATGCTTATCAGTTTGAACATCAAATATGTTGTCTTTGTAGCAAATTCAACTGAATATGGGTTGAAAAGGATTTGCAAATCATTGTACTCCGTTTATATTTACATCTCACACAATTTCCCAACTCAGATGGAAACGGGGTTTGTATATTCTGCACTGATGTAGCAAGCAAAAGTAGCTTGCTACATCAACACTATATATATTGAATTAACACTTCCTACATTTCTTTGGGGATATCTTGCCTTGTAGTTTAGTTACATTTAATCCAGAGAAACTGGTAGTTTAGTTTGCCCGTCACTGGATAAAGGTAAACCATTATTGGTTTTTAGACTTAATAATAAAAAAAACAACTAATAACAATAAATAAAATCTTAACCTGTAGTGACTTATTCTCTTCTCTAACATCCCGCTAAGAAACACATATTACCGCATTCATTTAAATGGCATCCGAGGCAGAGCGAGGTCGTGACACAGTGACAGTAAGTGATAATTAACTCATGTATATTTTTTCCTCGTCATAAAAACACTATTGTATCTAGTTTGGTGCAATTTGACGAGACTTTACAAGTTGATAATTGGAAAAAGGCAAGAGGCGTGAGCAAGGATCCTGTGATTTCTCCATCCCTTCATTTTTATTTTTATTTTTTTATTAATCTGGCGTGTGAACGAGGCGAGTGTAATTACACCTGAGCGTGTCACAAGCACTTGCCATGCCTGAACGTCTCCGTCACCCACCCCACCTACGCAGCGGGCACACTGGGGCTCCTGCAGGGCGTCACCAGTCGCCTGCTGCTGTCATCTATTGACATTCAGTGTGATGACCTGGATTCTTTGGTGCTGCGGAAAATAAACAAGAATAATCACGATACCTGCAAAGCACATTTAGACTTACACTATAGACCAGACCTGGGCAAATTAAGTCCCGGGGGCCACATGCGGACCGTCAAGCTTTTCAATCTGGCCCGCCGGACATTCCCAAGTATTACTTTTAGATATTTAAGAAGGAAAGTGTAGCTGCCATTATGATGTGCACTCATGTTTTCTAATGACCGTAAGTTTTGAACTATACAAAGTATTTCAATGGTTGGAATCTGCGTTTATGGATGATATACCAGTTAATATGGTAATCTAATTAGTTACCATGGTAATCTAATTAGTTACTATGTTAATCTACGTCTCAGCAGCTCAGACGAGACACCAAGCAGTGTGGGCGGGAAGCGTTTCCACAGACGCGGAAGGAGCTTTTCACAACAAAGTTCTAAAGCAGGGGTAGAGAACCTATGGCTTGCGAGCCAGATGTGGCTCTTTTGATGACTGCATCTGGCTCTCGGATAAATCTGAGCTGACATTGCTTAACATGAGAAGTAATGAATAATTCCACTTGTAATAAGTGTTAAAAATAATGTTCAAAACGTAAAACATTCTCATGCATTTTTAGTCCATCCATCCGTTTACTACCGCATCTGTTCAGGAAGTTGCGTTAAGAAGTTATTTATTTATTATTGGTTAGTGTGGGGCTCGTCGTCCTGGGGGTTCTTCAGACCACCCAGCACCAACATGAGAGCCCGTTTCAGGGTTACAATATTGCTTTATTTTTCAATAAGTCTCTCAGTTGCTTTCCAGCAATTGTATTTTTCTCTTTCGTTCTCGCTCGCGCTCTGGCTCCAGCCCCAACCCCGTCTCTCCTCCTGGCTGCTGCTTATAACAGAGCAACAGGTGATTAGATAACAAAGCTCAGGTGGGCCATCTACGCAGCTCTTGCTGATTTTGAGGCCGGTCCCGGCACACCTTAGTTCGCTGCAGGCCGGCGGGCCACGCCCCCTCCATAGTTAGCTTCAGAATAACAATGTTATTACAAAGAATACGAGACCTATTATACTCTACAAATGTTGGTCTTACTTAAAAATGCACGTGTTTAGTTGTGTTCAGTGTTAAAACAAAATATATGGCTCTTACGGAAATACATTTTAAAATATTTGGCTTTTTGGCTCTCTCAGCCAAAAAGGTTCCCGACCCCTGTTCTAAAGCTTAGTGATATATATCAGATGTATCAAATTGTAGGTGGCTTTATTGCGTACCTTTCGCGTTCGTATTTCACTGTTTGTTGCATTTTTGTTGCGTTTCACTTGATTGCAAAATATGTCAATCAAAAGAGCGTGTGGCATTAATATATTTTGTCAATATTCAGTGTTTTATCGTTCATAGAAAAATGTAAAATTTCATTATGTTTTTTTAAGGCGGTCTGTCATGACGTTTTAGCATTCAATCAGACATTATTGTGAAGTTTTGTTTTAGTGTCCCTAAAAAAAGATAAACCGGCCTCCAGACACATTTTTTTTCTCCAAATGTGTACCCCGAGTCAAAATAATTGCCGTGCGGGTTCTCAGGACCACCAAGGAAGGACATTGTGGCGCAGGTTAGGCTTTTTTATTTTTCAATAATAAGAGTCTCTACGGGTTGCTTTTCAGCCTTGCCGTGTCCTGCTTCCTCTGCCTTTTCAGTCGCGTGCGTCTTCGTCTTCCTGTGGCTCTCTCTCGCTTTCGTTCAGCATCCGCTTTCTTCTGGCTCCTTCTCTCTCCGTCTCTTCTCCTGGCGTTTACAGCCGCTGTAGTACGAGAGGAGATTTAATTTGTGCCCAGCTGTGCGAGCCACGCACTTGATAATATTTGCGGGGTTGATTCCGGCGCGCCTCGCTGCTTGCTCGCAGTCCACGCCTCCTCACTGCCATCTTGGGCCGGGCTCCGACGTGCCCTGCCTCGTTGTGGGACTGCCGGCCACGCCTCCTCGCCGCCATCTTGGGCTGGGCTACGGCTTGCCTTCCCTCACTTTCCACCTCTCCACAACTCTATTAGACTCTATCACAAAAAAATAAGAGTTGTAGAAATTATTTGGAAACTCAAGACGGCCATGAAATTATGTCCTTTTGACCACGACTGTACATAATACAAAAGGGACAAGCGGTAGAAGAAGGATGGATGGAAAACAGAAGAATCAAAAGCAGGCTCGACTGTATTATAACTAAATTAATCAACATAACCAAAATGAATAGAATCACCCTAACCTACCAGTCTTTCCTTCCTATAATACTTGATGTCTTTTCCCCCCCAATAAAAAGTGTGTCAGGACTCATTTTCCAGGGAATGAGTGCAGATGTCAGAATGCCATTGGATCTCATGGCAGGGTCTCAACCATCTAACAGGCTTTAGCAGAAAGAATCAGCACCATTGAGAGGAGAATTAGTCCAACTCCATGTGAGAGAGTACAGCATCGCATCACAACCCCGCCCTGCTAAATCTCAAATCTATTTCTGACACTGGTATTAATTATCGAACTAAAGCTGCTCTTGCATATTGATTTATCAGGCTGCACGCTTGCATTATAACCTATTAGGTGCGAAAGAAGGGGGAGATTAAACGGAGGCTTCAGGGTGCCCCGCGAGACTCCTAAACCGAGCCAAGTCCTTTGTGTTTGTGTGCATCTCCTCACCATGCACCTTTAAGCTTTAAATTTGATTATTTTCTTGAGTGTTTTTTTTTTTTTCAATTAGCCCGGGAATCTGTCCTGTGCACAAATGTGTCTGAGTGCAGACAGTTTTATTTAAAGCTGCTTCTGGCATGTAAAATTGTTCACGTTGTCATGGTTGCAGAAAAGCAATGCAGTTTGGTGTTTTAACAATTCGGTGTTTTACTCTTTGACTTGGCTTTAGCAGTCAGGATTAGGTTGTCAACTGTCCCTTGAAAAACCGATTGGTCTCGTGTTTAGAAACAAATGGATTCGTCCCTCAATGAGCTGTAAATGGACACACTTTGTTCCTGACTGCAACGACTCATTAGATTTAATTAGTCACAGGTTAGGCCAATTGATGCGAGCGTGTCTGATCGCCATATTTGCCAACCTTTGGACCTCCGAATTCGGGAGATTCGGGTGGGAGGAGTATATTTATAGCTAGATTTAACTGAAATTCAAGTACATTTTTATATATATATATATATATATATATATATATATATATTTATATATATATATATATATATAATAAAATAAATATGTATATAGCAATAATTCACTGAAAGTCATTTATATATATATATATATATATATATATATATATATATAATACTTGACTTTCAGTGAATTATAGCTATATATATGTATTTATTTTATTATACATATATACAAATAAAAGTAATACTTGAATTTCAGTGTTCATTTATTTCCACATACAAGAGGATGAACTGAAATTATTTTTTCCAATAATTTTAGAATTTGCAAGCGTACTTCTTCTTCTTACTCATATATATATATATATATATATATATATATATATGAGTAAGAAGAAGAAGTACAAGAAGATGAACTGAAATTATTTTTTACAATAATTTTAGAACTTGCAAGCGTACTTCTTCTTCTTACTCATATATATATATATATATATATATATATATATATATATATATATATATGTATATATATATGTGTGTAAATACATGAACACTGAAATTCAAGTATTACTTTTATTTGTATATATGTATAATAAAATAAATACATGTATATAGCTATAATTCACTGAAAGTCAAGAGTTATATATATATATATATATATATATATATATATATATATATATATATATATATATATATATAAATGACTTTCAGTGAATTATTGCTATACATATGTATTTATTTTATTTTATATATATATATATATATATATATATATATACACCAAATTGTGGAAGATTTGCACTTCCGGGTTCTTCGGACCGCCAATCACCGACATGCCAGGCTCTTCCAGTTTTACAACAATGTTTTATTTTGCAATACATTGTTTTTGTGCTTTTCAGCAATTGTCTTTCCGTCAGTCTTGCTCTCGCTTGTGCTCGTGCTCCACCATCAACCACTCTCCTTCCCTGGCTGCTGCCTTTAACAGAGCGACAGGTAATTAGATAAGCACCCAGGTGTAGATGGCCCAGGTGGGCCGTCTATGCAACGGCCACGCCCCCCTTCACCCATGCATCTTAGTTGTAGTTTTATTTACCAAATTTGAAGGTGTTGAAATTTCCATGTAAAATCCCTAATGCTAATCAGTAGCATGTTTATAGTAAATCACGCATTTTGAAAAGTGGATACTTACTGTGCTTTCAAGTGTTTTCTACGAAACGGCGTGTCTCGGTTGGTCGAGCGGCTGTGCTAGCAACTTCAGGGTTTTAGGTTCGATCACCGCTTCCCTTACACTAGTCGCTGTCGTTATGTCCTTGGGCAAGATACTTTACCCACCCCCTCCAAGTGCCACCTTCACTGGTTTAAATGTAACATACTGTAGATAATGAGCTGCACTATGCAAAGTGCTTTGAGGCACTAAAAAGTATAATTCACTTCTTTTCTACTAGTCATACTTGCTTTGTTGGCATGGAACATTTAAACAGTCCAACTGAGTCTACTCGGAGTGTTGTTTAAGAGCTTGGTTTCCCGCCAAGTGTTTGAGGTATTCTATTCTGCAACCGGACACTGGCATCGAAACGTGGCACTGTATCCGTGAATCCATACTCTGTATCACCAATTGAAGTCAGTCGGTATACTGCATTAAATTACTGAATTTGGTACCCATTCCTATTGGCAAATTCTGAATATGTTTCTACTCGTGTTATGTACCCAACTTTTGATAAAGATGTGAATAGGCAGGTTGAACTAAGAGGCATCAAGATGAGATTCCCATGCTACGTGTTTTTAGATCCTTAGGAAATAGAGGTCCGTCACAAAAGTGGCTGTGACCGCTGGCGAAATAATGAAACCGCCAACAGTGTGACACCCATTTCACACATGGTTGACATCTGGGATAGGGGAACATATGTTTATATTGATGTCTAATTATGAACCCAGGGGTCCTAAGTCGGTAGGAACGAGTCTGTGTTGGACGGACAAAGAGAGCCTTGGTCAGTACGTGCATGTCAACACTGGCTGACTGCTCGCAATCATCCATCCATCCATCTTCTTATGCTTATCCGAGGTCGGGTTGCGGGGGCAGCAGCCTAAGCAGGGAAACCCAGACTTACCTCTCCCCAGCCAATTCGTCCAGCTCTTCCCGGGGAATCCCGAGGCGTTCCCAGGCCAGCCGGGAGACAAAGTCTTCCCCGTGGCCTCCTAGCGGTCGGATGTGCCTGAAACACCTCCCTAGGGAGGCGTTCAGGTGGCATCCTGACCAGATTCCCGAACCACGTCATCTGGCTCCTCTCGATGTGGAGGAGAAGCGGCTTTACTTTGAATTCCTCCTGGATGGCAGAGCTTCTCACTCTATCTCTAAGGGAGAGCCCGCCACCCGGCGGAGGAAACTCATTTCAGCCGCTAGTACCCGTGATCTTGTCCTTACGGTCTTGACCCAAAGCTCATGACCATAAGTGAGGATGAGAACGTAGATCGACCAGTAAATTGAGAGCTTTGCCTTCCGGCTCAGCTCCTTCTTCACCACAACGGATCGATACAGCGTCCGCATTACTGAAGACGCCGCACTGATCCGCCTGTCGATCTCACGATCCACTCCTCCCTCACTCGTGAACAAGGCTCCGAGGTACTTGAACTCCTCCACTTGGGGCAGGGTCTCCTCCCCAACCCGGAGATGGCATTCCACCCTTTTCCGGGTGAGAACCATGGACTCGGACTTGGAGGTGCTGATTCGCATCCCAGTCGCTTCACACTCTGCTGCGAACCGATCCAGTGAGAGCTGAAGATCCCGGCCAGATGAAGCCCTCAGAACCACATCATCTGCAAAAAGCTGAGACCTAATCCTGCAGCCACCAAACCGGATCCCCTCAACGTCCTGACTGTGCCTAGGAATTATGTCCATAAAAGTTATGAACAGAATCGGTGACAAAGGGGAAGCCTTGGCGGAGTCCAACCCTCACTGGAAACGTGGCCGACTTACTGCCGGCAATGCGGACTAGGCTCTGACTCTGATCTTACAGGGAGCTCACAATCAATCACCTTCTCAATTATAGCATGAAGATCCGAAATGCTGTCTCTAACTGAGATGGCATTTTACGTGTCCCCTTTTCTGCCGACGCAGGTGTGAGGCTGACTTTTTTTTTAGACGAGGTGCGACTAATGGAAGTCTGGTGTTGTTTCCGTGAACACGCACGAAGAGGACGGGCAGCGGTTGAAACAAATATAACAAGTTTGAGCGGCGAATCGGAGAAATTGGATAACCGAGGGGCGGAGGGGAGGCCGTCGCGTGGGAGAGGGAGGTGGAGGAGAAGCCGTCTGATGGCGAGGAAGATGGACGGAATGAGCCCAAATGTTCTTTGCCAATCTCGATGTTCCTGCTTCAGGTGTTATTCCACTAAGGCATGGTCAGACGCCAATGTCATTAGTCCCTGAGCCCCAGGTGAATTGGCCACAGTTCCACATGATTAACCCAGATAATTGTGTGTTGATAGCAAGCGTGGTCGATGGAATACAATTTTCAGGGCCCAGATTCCTGAACAAACAGCAAGAGAGATGGCGGCGAAGCTTGGGATGCAGGCGGCGTCTTGACAAAACAGAGACGCCTGATGAATGGAACCCACATCCTTTCTTTTACGGTGGATGCACACTTGGTCAATGGAACCATGCTCAGGCCCATTTTACAACTAAAGTCCAGCGCTAATCTGCCCTCAAGGCCGGTCCCTTTTCCCTCCTAAGGCATGATTGGTAGAGTTGGGCTGAGGCACGGAACGATTGCGTGTACCAACCCCTCATTGTACAAACTTTTCCGTATAGGAACCAAGGATCAAACCTTCATTTATTGTGAGCAAGCTGATTGGTTGATTGATTCCCTCAGAATAAAAAAGTCCTGAGTAGTCCTGGGTTCAATCCCGGGTTCGGGATCTTTCTGTGTGGAGTTTGCATGTTCTCCCTGTGACTGCGTGGGTTCCCTCCGGGTACTCCGGCTTCCTCCCACTTCCAAAGACATGCACCTGGGGATAGGTTGATTGGCAACACTAAATTGTGAATGTTGTCTGTCTGTGTTGGCCCTGCGATGAGGTGGCGACTTGTCTAGGGTGTACGACACCTTCCGTCAGATTGTAGCTGAGATAGCCACCAGCGCCCCCTGTGACCCCAAAAGGAATAAGCTGTAGAATAAGGATGGATGGAAGCTGATTGATCTCGGGTGCTCATTCAGTCAACACAACAATGCTGTTGTAATCTTCTGAGTTAGTTGTTTACTTTTTTAGTGTTTTGTAGCCTTTTGAGACCCAAAAAATGACTGTAATGTGTGGTTTGAGACATTCAGGAAGTATCCACAGCGTTGTCGACACTCCCCCCCTCCTCCGCTACACGCCAGGAAGATTGACCGACAAGGTAATATATTTTTTATTCATTATTACTAATCAATGTAGAGACCTTGCTGTAAAGTGAATGAATTTTTGGATTTTAAAATGAGCGCACCACAGGGCTAGTGGCAGTGTGTCGGCATGGCGGCTGCATAATTCAGCTAGTTGTCGTTGTCTTGACTTTGTTAATAAGTAGAACCTTGACCTATCAGCCTTTTCATGTGTTTTGTAAATTTTACCGCACCGTTTGCAGCTTTTTATTGTGTTCAAACTGTTACTAAAGGCCACCTACTCAGTGGTTAGTGACTGGCCTAAGATCGGTAGGTTGTAAGTTCTAAGTAATACCAAAGACTATAAAAAATGGGACCCATTACCTCCCTACTTGGCACACAGGGTTAGAATTAGGGTTAAATCACCAAAAAGGATTCCCGGGCGTGGCCACCGCTGCTGCCCACTGCTCC
>NC_084637.1:6450272-6500272 GCF_033978795.1 Nerophis ophidion
TATTTCCAGGCAGACAACAGCCGCATGCTCTCCATGCGTAATAATGCGGCGTTGGACGGGTTTAGCAATGGTCTTTACTAGAAGATATCAAGAAATGCTGACACGTTGTGTAATCAATTAACTGGTTTAATGATAACGCAGGACATACTTGGTCAACAGCCATATAGGTCACACTGAGGGTGGCCGTATGAACAACTTTAACACAGTTACAAATATGGGCCATACTGTGAACCCACACCAAACAAGAATGACAAACACGTTTCGGGGGAACATGCGCACCGTAACACAACATAAACACAACAGAACAAATACCCAGAATCCCTTGTAGCACTAACTCTTCCCGGACGCTACAATAACATCTACGGCTTTTGGAGCTCAGTGCACAACTGCACACACAACAAGAAGGAGACGAAGCAGAAGAACGGAGAAGAAATACGCTTGCAAGTTCTAAAATGATTGGAAAAAAGAATTTCATTTCATCCAGGACAGCTTGAAAGGGCTGCTTCTTTTGTAGATCAGACATTTACGTGTGTGTATATGTATAAATTAATGAACACTGACATTCAAGTAATTCTTGTACCCCGCCCCCGCAACCACGCCTCCACCCTACACCCGAATTCGGAGGTCTCAAGGTTGGCGAGTATGCATTATAGGTCTGGTTTGTTTTTTCTGGCGAACGCAGTAAAACAATCTAGTAATATGTCTCCAACCCGTGGTTGTTGAACGCCCACTGAGGTCATTCCATCCATAGGCGTGCTCATCTTAAATCTCTTCCACCCCCATAATCTTCTTATGATTTTCAAGCACGCTGCCAACTTGCAGATCATGTCTCGTTTTAAAAGTGTTTCCTTCAAAAACATTGCATTTAATCTAGGCTTGTCAAACGATTCCAATATTTAATGTCGACTAATTGCAGTTTGTTCATAGTTAACCGCATGTAGATATAATTTTTCATGAATAATAAGTAGGGGTGTGAATTGAAAACCGGTTGGTGCGGTTGGGAGAGTGGCCCTGCCAGGAACCTGAGGGTTCCTGGTTCAATCCCTACCTTCTACCAACCTTGTCACATCCGTTGAGTCCTTGAGCAAGACACTTCACCCTTGTTCCTGATCTCCTGATGGGTCCTGGTTAGGGCCTTGCATGGCAGCTACCGCCATCAGTGTGTGAATGTGAAAATAGTATCAAAGCAGTTTGAGTACCTTGAAGGTAGAAAAGTGCGATACAAGTATAACCCATTTACCATTTACAAGAACCGATTTTTCCCAGTGTATCAATTCCTTGGAACTGCTTGCCATTTTTATCAAACAGTTCCCTTATCGATTCTTCCGGATGGGGATAATGTAACTAGGCAACATGCGTAGTAACATCATATCGCAAAATGGCACAACAACCTCTAATGGTTGTTAATGACTGTCAGGTTCAAACACTGATGACATCTATTAAACAAGACAAAAGGCAAAGAATCAAACAGAGACAGAATTAAATTTGGATTCAGATCTGAGGAGAGACATGGCCACTGTACTCTCTGTACAGTCTTACACCACGCTCTGCCCAAAGATTGTACTCCTCCTTCTTTATTTGACTTTCTCCCCCGCCCCTGCCCACAGCTGCTTCCTGAGGGAAGTGAGTCGTAAACAGTGTTGCCCTCGGTTACTGAACAGTTCGAAGAGAATTCGTCAAATAGTTCAAAAAGAGTCCCATAAAACAGTTCAAAGAGAGTTCCATAAAATAGTTCAAAAATAGTTCCTCTGGAAGATGGGCAGATCCTGCCATCCGTCTGTTTTGAAGTCCCAGTGGAGTTTTACGAGCCTTCTTCTTGGTTGGTTTCAAAGACAACCTTTTGTCTTCTTGTCAGGAACACAATGTAATACAAAGTTTTTTGTGATTAATTATTCTAACAATGATTCTTTCATTCAATTAACATGACGGTTGGAAGAGCAGTTTGTGCCAGCAACCTGAGGGTTTCAAGTTCGATCCCCAGCTTCTGCCATCCTAATCACGTCTGTTGTGTCCTCGAGCAACACACTTCACCCTTGCTCCTGATGGGCCGTGGGTAGGTCAGCTACCGACATCAGTGTGTGAATGTGTGTGTGAATAGGTGAGTGTGGAAATAGTGTCAAAGCGCTTTGAGAACCCTGAAGGTAGAAGAGCGGTATACAAGTATAACCCATTTACCATGTCTCTGCTTCTTCGCAGGTCTGTCCTTAACAATACATTTCCTCATTCCAATAGTTGGAAAAACAAAGGTATGTCAAGCTCCAGCAAGCAATTAAAACAGTTTGTTTTTGTCGGATCTGGGTTCACTGTGACATTTGCTACACCGACTCGCGGTAGGGAGTGTCATGAGCCGAATTTTCACTCATGAAAATTTGTATCAGACAGCTAGGCGATGTCGCTGCAGCCAGGCAGAGATTATCGAGGTCCAGGTCATAGGTGCGGGAAAGGTGCGGCACTCGTGGATAATGTGGTGGGCGGTCTCTTTCTCGGCTGATCATGGGCAGGCTGCCGGTGGCCACAGACCCCAGCGGTTCATGTTGGCGTTGAATCTGCCAACACCCGTCCGTATCTGGTTTAGTGTTGACCGGTTCTTGCAACTTTAACACTGTTACAAATATGCACCACACTGTGAAGCCACACTTACAAGAATGACTAACACATTTCGGCAGAACATCCGCACTGCAACACAACATAAACATAACAGATCAAATACCCAGACCCCCTTGCAGCACTAACTCTTCCGGGACGCTACAATATACACCCCAGATACCCACCAAACACCTCAACCTCCTGGCCAGGACACGGCGGTAAGGTACTGACATCTTTTAATTAATCTATCGAAAATATTACAGAAACAAAGGTTATAAATGAAAGGCTATGAAAAGAAAACTTTTACTACAACGTAAACTATGGACATAAAACAAAACTTGCAAATTATGGCATGGATAACGAAAAATTACTTGGAACGAGAACGGGAGCATGCATCATTGGCATGGATAACAAAGGTTTGTAGAGGGTGATGTCGCCAGGCTGACTGCCTGGCAACTACAGGCTTAAATGGTGCTGACGTGATTAACAACAGTCCAAATGAATCAGGTGCGTGACATGAGGACAGGTGAAAACTAATGGGTTGCCATGGAAACAAACAGGAACTGACAGAGTGCAAAAACCAAACTAAACATACCGTATTTCTTTGAATTGCCGCCGGGCCCCTAATTAATTCAAAACCAATTCTCACTCCGGGTTTACCAAAGGCATGCGGTAAAGGCAAGTATGCGCTAATTATTTTAAAACCTCTTCTCACTCCGGCGCTTACCAAAGGCATGCGGTAAATTTAGGCCTGCGCTTATAAATTTGAGTGTGATGTAAAGATATCATCATGAAAAGCACATTTATTAAACGTTTTTTTTATTATGGTCTTACCTTTACTTATAAATGAAGTCCATGTGCAGCTCCTTCTGATCAAAATCATCGATAACTTGTTTATAGAAGTCTTCCTTATCTTTCTTCAGTTTTAAAAGTCTCTCTGTCTCGATGGAGATCTTCCTTTATTACCCCCTGCTTCGATTGAAAGTCCAGTTTAGAAAACTGTTTTATTTTAGATGTGTAATTTTCCATGTTAAAAGTACAAGCGAGAGGAAAAAATAAACGATAGCCACTCACTCGTGCTGCTTGTTGTCATTTCTTCTGCAGCCGAGTAGTCGCAAGAAGGATCACTAGCGCCCTCTACCACCAGGAGGCGGGAGTCATTTAATGACTCATATTTGACACACGCATCTACGCTATATTAATAAAACATAGCTGCTTACTGTTCTTTTTAGCATATTCAAAAGCTTGGACCTTAAATCCTACTGAATCGCTCTGAATCTTCTTCCCTTAATGCGATTTCAAATGATTGAAATCAGCCTCCTCCATTTTGAAAATGATGACAGGTGAAGTGTCACTCGTGACGTGACGAGTTTGACCCTGCGGAAATTCTAGGCATATGCTAATTCTTTGGCGAAACGAGTTTGACCCGGCGGAAATTCTAGACATGCGCTAATAAAAATAATATTTTGCGAAATGAGTTTGACCCGGCGTTAATCCTGAGCTGGCGGTAATGCTAAGCATGCGCTAATTATTTTGCGAAACGAGTTTGGCCCGGCAGTAATTCTAGGCAGGCGCATACTATATCCCCGGCGGCAATTCAAGGAAATACAGTAGCCAAACTAAACATGATCACCAAGACATGACAAACTGCATATATTGGTATCGGTAATTAAGAGTTGGACAATATCGGAATATCGGATATCGACAAAAAAGCCATTATCGGACATCCCTACGAAATGTTTAAGTTTCATATGAAAGAGTCACAACAGACAAATGGAATGGCAAATATATCAGCATTTTTATTGGTTTTTGGAAGTCCATTGGTCCACTAATATTTATATACTGTATATATATATATATATATATATATATATATATTTAAATTACACACTTTTTTGATGTGCTACACTTTGTGAGACTAGGTTCTAACCATACACCACCAGAACCATTACGAAAAGGAATATATTGTTGTGTGTATTTCAACGAGGACTCTGCTTGATTGCTGCCGCAAAAAACCGAGCCAGGGTTTTAGCTCGCATGTAATAGGCGAGGATGAGGCCCAATTGTGTGTGTCGCTGAGAAAAATTCCACTGATTGAAATTGCAGGCCATTACGGTCCAAAGAAAAGGCATGTCCAATTGCTGAGGTGCTCCTTTCTTTCCAAGCTAATTACGTGGCGAAGAAATGGGGTGGGGGGGGTTGTGGTACGCTGTGCAGGAAGCCGCCAGTGAAGGTAGTTAACTGTGGCGTGTGATTATATTGGGCTGATTGTTGCCTTGAATTAGGCAAATTTCAAGACCGTGTGTGTTTTATCCCTCTCTATTTTCCCCCCTATTCTGTATTTAAACTGTGTTCTCAAGTTGACACATTCATCTCAGGTGAGTCGACATAAGTGTTATGTTTCTTTGTATTGGCCAAAGCGGAGGATGTTGGGCATGTTCGAGCCAGTCTGGCCGAGAACGAGAGGACAGAGAAAAAGAAGGATCTTGTTGACTGTGTCGGACTACAATGGCGGACTCGCACAAAGATTTTGGGTACAACTTTACCATGTATGTAGATATGGGCTGACTTGGGAAAACATCGCAAATCACGCAAATTCCAAACGGCTTGTTTAGAGGAAGCACGAGGGCCGAACAGATATAGTCCCCTGGCCCCGCCCACTTCAACTCCCCCAATGTCCCCGATTCGGAGGTCTCAAGGTTGGCAAGTATGATATATATATATATATATATATATATATATATATATATATGTATATGTGTATGTGTATGTATATATAGGCGTATGTATATACAGGCGTATGTATATATATATATGTGTATGTATGTATACATGTATGTATGTATATATATGCATATATATATGTATATGTATGTATATATATATATGTGTATTTATATATATATATATATGTATGTATATATATGTATGTATGTATGTTTATATGTACATATATATGTATGTTTATATGTACATATATATGTACATATATATGTGTATATATATGTATATATATATATGTATGTACATATATATATTTATATATGTATGTATATATATATATATATATGTATATATATATATATATATATATGTATATATATATATATGTATATATATATATGTATATATATATATATATATATATATATATATATATATATATATATATATATATATATATACATATATATATATATATACATATATATATATATATATATATATATATATATATATATACATATATATATATATATATATATATATGTATATATATATATATATATACATATACAGAGGTGGGTAGTAACGCGCTACATTTACTCCGTTACATCTTCTTGAGTAACTTTTGGGATAAATTCTACTTCTAAGAGTAGTTTTAATGCAACATACTTTTACTTTTACTTGAGTATATTTATAGAGAAGAAACACTACTTTTACTGCGCTCCATTTATCTACATTCAGCTCGCTACTCGCTACTAATTTTTATCGATCGTTTAATGCACGCCTTGTTTGTTTTGGTTTGTCAGACAGACTTTCAAAGTAGGATCCATCACATGCCTGCGTTTCACCAATCAAATGCAGTCACTGGTGACGTTTGACTCCGTTTCACCAATCAAACAGAGCCAGGCGGTCACATGATTAACCGCTCATTTAGAATTTTTTTTTTTTTAATAAACCTTTATTTATACATTTCAATATTTACAAACAGTCGAAAATAATGATCACAGTAAGTACAAAAACAGTACAAAACAGTATAATGACCATACAAAACAGAGCCAGGGGTTGTAAATTCAAAGTAACTAAAATAGAATGCAAAAAATATATACATATATATATAAAATAAACAAAGTGCAAGGCCATAGGCTCACTCAATCTAGAAAATAACTTAAATTTGGAACACAGCATCATCGTTTTCACAGCTTTTTGGTTGTTAGAGGTGGAGTGTTTTAATGTACAGTTCTAAATCTTTTTTAAGGCACAAAAAACAGGTCGGGTATTGAGAAACTTACATTTATGAATATAAAACATAGCCAATAGTATCATGAGGCTGCAAAGGTAAAATTAATTTTAATTTTTTTTTTTAATACAGTGTAAAACCAAATATATATTATTAAATATATATTATTGTTTTAGTTGCTTAAGAGATATTCCTGACTCTGAATTTGTTCATTGCTATTTTTATGTTTTTGTGCATTACTTGTTGCCGTCATTAAAGGATCAGGTTACTCATCAGTTACTCAGTACTTGAGTATTTTTTTTTACAACATATCCTTTTTACTTTTACTCAAGTAAATATTTGGATGACTACTCCTTACTTTTACTTGAGTAATAAATCTCTAAAGTAACTGTACTCTTACTTGAGTTTCTGGCTACTCTACCCACCTCTGTATATATATATATATATATATATATATATATATATATATATATATTATCTATCCATTCCATCCATTTTCTACCGCTTATTCCCTTTTTGGGGGCGCTGGCGCCTATCTCAGCTGCAATCGGGCTGAAGGCGGGGTACACCCTGGACAAGTCGCCATCTCATCCCAGGGCCAACACAGATAGACAGACAACATTCACACTCACATTCACACACTAGGGACCATTTAGTGTTGCCAATCAACCTATCCCCAGGTGCATGTCTTTGGAGGTGGGAGGAAGCCGGAGTACCCGGAGGGAACCCACGCATTCACGGGGAGAACATGCAAACTCCACACAGAAAGATCCCGAGCCTGGATTTGAACCCAGGACTGCAGGACCTTCGTATTGTGAGGCAGACGCAGTAACCCCTCTCCCACCGTGAATCCCTAATTATTTTTTTTTTCTTTTCCACATTCACCCATTCACACACACATTCACACACTGATGGTGGGAGCTGCCATGCCAAGCACTCACCAGGACCCATCAGGAGCAAGGGTGAAGTGTCTTGCCCAAGGACACAACGGACGCGACTAGGATGGTAGAAGGTGGGGATTGAACCGGTAACCCTCAGATTGCCGGCACAGCCACTCTACCAACTTTGCCACGCCGTCCCCTATATATATATATATATATATATATATATATATATATATATATATATATATATATACACACACACATATATACATATATATGTATATGTGTATCTATCTATCTATATATATATATATATATATATATATATATATATAGATAGATAATGGCACTAGAATTGACATAATATAAGAATATTTTTCAACATATTGAGCAAAATACCTTTTTTTTTTTCTACCAAAAAAAGTGAGTGAGAATATACTTATTTTAGGGTAATTTGGGGTTAATCGAGGTTAGCTAATTTTACTTGTTTTGGAAAGTCTTGACAAGCCAATTTTTTCTTGTTCTATTGGCAGATAATTTTGCTTAGTTCAAGTAAAATACCCCCAATTTTTATATATATTTTATTCTTGTTTTTGAACTCTGACTTTTTGCACTTTTTGCATAGCCTTAGAGAAGAAGTGGCCTTACAATACCTAAGATGGTCAGTACAAGAGAATGGAGACAAAATGTATTTGAAAAAAAAATAACCCCGAAGTGGTCAAGTGGTAGAAATGGATGGATGGATGTTGTGAACTCCATCATATGCAACATGGGGATTGATTGATACTTTTATTAGTAGATTGCACAGTTCAGTACATATTCCTTACAATTGACCACTAAATGGTAACACCCTAATACGTTTTTCAACTTGTTTAAGTCGTGGTCCACGTTAATCAATTCACGGTAATATTTGGGTTCTCTAGAAAACCACACATGACACTGCTTGGCATCAGAAGGAGTTAAAACCCATCTCCATTATTCGATGTTTGCATGAATATGGAGATTAGCACTCCAGGGTCCTGTTTCCAAAAGGCACTGATGGTGGTCTGCAGTGACCACTTGTGTTTCAGTGCATAGAACTGGGAAACACATCAAGGACCTGAAGTGAGCCCAAATAGCCAGGGTGGTCCTTTGAACATGTTCTCTGGGCTCACAAAGCTTCAAAGACTCGACCACTTTGGCAATGGAGGGGAGACGTGGAACTTTAAGTAAAAGTATCCTATTACTTCTTTGCTGGGATGATTGGTATTTATGTATGGTAGAATTGTTGTGGTATATACAGAACATATTTTTTGGGGGGCAAGTGTAGCAAGGTTGTGAGGTGTCATGACTCCAGTGGCCACTAGATGTCACCATTGGATCTAGGATTTGAAATGCATTAGTTATTAAAGGGCATTTATTTTTAAATATTAAACAAATCGGATGCTTGGATTTAACAATAAATATATCAATTAGACTTGTATTAAGACTCTTGACTTGAAAAAGGTGGGCAAATCAGCCATGCTTTTTAAGCAAATATAAAAATGTATATATTTTTGTACATTTTAAGCTATTCTTAAACCCAAACAAAGACAATCAAAGGAAATACACTGCAAAAACTGAAATGTAAGTAAGATTAAATATCTCAAATAAGGGTAATATTTGCTTATTTTATGTCTGACAAGCTGCGATGAGGTGGCGACTTGTCCAAGGTGTACCTCGCCTTCCACCCGATTGTAGCTGAAATAGGCACCAGCGACCCCAAAGGGAATAAGTGGTAGAAAATGGAATTTATGGATGGATGTCTGATAAGATCATTCTTCTCACTAAGCAGATTTTATGTTAGTGTTTTACTCGTTTTAAGGGTTTTGGTCCTAAATGATCTCAGTAAGATATTACAGCTTGTTGCTGAGATTTGATGACCTATATTGAGTATTTCATGTGGTAAATATTGCATATATTGTGCAGTTGCCATATAAAAACAAACTTTTCTTGGACAAAAGAGCATAAAACAAACAAAATAATAGTTGAGAGGAAGAGTGGCCGTGCGCAACCCGAGGGTCCCTGGTTCAAATCCCACCTAGTACCAACCTCGTTGTGTCCTGAGCAAGACACTTCACCCTTGCTCCTGATGGGTGCTGGTTGGCGCCTTGCATGGCAGCTCCCCTCCATCAGTGTGTGAATGTGTGTGTGAATGTGGAAGTAGTGTCAAAGTGCTTTGAGTACCTTGAAGGTAGAAAAGCGCTATACAAGTAGAACCCATTTATCATTTTTTTATTTAAAACGTAAAATCGACAGATATATCTGAAGTTGATCTCGTAACTTAAGTGTTGAAATTTAAAAAAAAAATTATAAAAATGTATGACTTTATGAGTGGGGGACCTTTTTGGATCCCAAATATATTTAGTGGTATTTTATTTATCTTTTCACTGTGATTACTTAAAAATAATAAAGAATTAAAATCAATGGTGTCCTGCATTATTGATTTTTTAGGGCTCTAATTACTAAATTCTGCCTATTTCAGTTTTACTATTAAAAAAGCCAAAAAACCTTTTTTTTTTTTTTTTTTTTTTTAAACTTGATATAGAGATTTTCTGTAAGCCCATCCATCCATTTTCTACCGCTTACTCCTTTTTGGGGTGGCGGGGGGCGCTGGTGCCTATCCATCCATCCATTTTCTACCGCTTATTCCCTTTAAGGGTCACGGGGGGCGCTGGCGCCTATCTCAGCTACAATCGGGCGGAAGGCAGGGTACACCCTGGACAAGTCGCCACCTCATCGCAGGGCCAACACAGATAGACAGACAACATTCACACTCACATTCACACACATCAGCTACAATCGGGCGGAAGGCGGGGTACACCCTGGACAAGTCGCCACCTCATCGCAGTAAGCGTTAAAAAAAAAACAAAACAAAAAAAAGTGACTTGTTTTTAACATTTTAATAACTGAGACCCTTTATGGTCACCCGGGGACTCCTAAAGGTAAATACAATTTTAAAAATCCATATATTTTTTTTCTGGTTTGAAAATATCAAAATGACCCCCGCATGCTTTAATTTTTCCATATGCCTCAGTGGAAAAAGTTAGGACACCCATGTTCTAATTGATCTTTTTTTTTTGTCATACCAAAGACTATAAAAATGGGAGCCATTATCTAACATAATAAGGGCGGCATAGCTCGGTTGGTAGAGTGGCCGTGCCAGCAACTTGAGGGTTGCAGGTTCGATTCCTGCTTCCGCCATCCTAGTCATTGCCATTGTGTCCTTGGGCAAGACACTTTACCCACCTGCTCCCAGTGCCACCCACACTGGTTTAGATATTGGGTTTCACTATGTAAAGCGCTTTGAGTCACTCGAGAAAAATCCATCCATCCATCCATCCATCATCTTCCGCTTATCCAAGGTCGGGTCGCGGGGGCAGCAGCCTAAGCAGGGAAACCCAGACTTCCCTCTCCCCAGCCACTTCGTCTAGCTCTTCCCGGGGGATCCCGAGGCGTTCCCAGGCCAGCCGGGAGACATAGTCTTCCCAACGTGTCCTGGGTCTTCCCCGTGGCCTCCTACCGGTTGGACGTGCCCTAAACACCTCCCTAGGGAGGCGTTCGGGTGTCATCCTGACCAGATGCCCGAACCACCTCATCTGGCTCCTCTCGATATGAAGGAGCAGCGGCTTTACTTTGAGTTCCTCCCGGATGGCAGAGCTTCTCACCCTATCTCTAAGGGAGAGCCCCGCTACACGGCAGAGGAAACTCATTTCGGCCGCTTGTACCCTGGTTTCTTATCCTTTCGGTCATGACCCAAAGCTCATGACCATAGGTAAGGATGGGAACGTAGATCGATTGGTAAATTGAGAGCTTTGCCTTCCGGCTCAGCTCCTTCTTCACCACAACGGATCGGTACAACGTCCGCATTACTGAAGACGCCGCACCGATCCGCCTGTCGATCTCACGATCCACTCTTCCCTCACTCGTGAACAAGACTCCTAGGTACTTGAACTCCTCTACTTGGGGCAGGGTCTCCTGGCATTCCACCCTTTTCCGGGCGAGAACCACGGACTCGGACTTGGAGGTGCTGATTCTCATTCCGGTCGCTTCACACTCGGCTGCGAACCGATCCAGCGAGAGCTGAAGATCCCGGTCAGATGAAGCCATCAGGACCACATCATCTGCAAAAAGCAGAGACCTAATCCTGCCGTCACCAAACCGGAACCCCTCAACGCCTAGAAATTCTGTCCATAAAAGTTATGAACAGAATCGGTGACAAAGGACAGCCTTGGCGGAGTCCAACCCTCACTGGAAATGTGTCCGACTTACTGCCGGCAATGCGGACCAAGTTCTGGCACTGACCGTACAGGGAGCGGACCGCCACAATAAGACAGTCCGATACCCCAGGACTTCCCAAGGGACACGGTCGAATGCCTTCTCCAAGTCCACAAAGCACTCGAGAAAAAGCGCTATATAAATATAATTCACTACTTCCCTGCTTGACACTCAGCATTAAGGGCTGGAATTGGGGGTTAAATCACCATAAATGATTCCCAGGCGCGGCACCTGCTGCTGCCCACTGCTCCCCTCACTCAAACATTGGTACTTTAACCTTAACTTTAACACGGTTAATGAATGTAGTGCACATTTGTATTTATTTTAAAATCAGATCGAGAGAGACACTTGTTGTCGACAGCTTGCTGTTCAGCCTAATTTATGTGTGCAACCTTTATAAAAAAAAAAGTCCATCTGGCTGCTTTGCAACAGGTGCTGAGCATCTGAGTGTGATGACAGATGGACTTGGATGCTGCTGAAACAGAGGTGAACATCTGTATGGATGCCGCTCTGCCGGCGTTGTGGTATCGCAAGGTGTTGCCTCGTTGCTGACAGCAGATCTTCCTCAAAAGAAACCAGGAGGGATTATGTGCTGCAGCCTCGGAAGGCAAAAAGCGTCACTGATGAGGCAAACAGGTCCTCTTTGTGCCATCATCGCTCTCCACTTTCACCTTGCAGAGCTAAGATTGTGCCGTTACTGGTTGATGGGAACACTGGGCTGCTGCTCAAGTTGATATGGGCTTCAAAAGATGACTTGATACCAGAGATGTCCGATAACGGCTTTTTTGCCCATATCTGATATTGTCCAAGTCTTAATTACCGATTCCGATATATACAGTCGTGGAATTAACACATTTCATCAATTAATCAATGTTTCTTTACACAGCCCTAAATGACAAGTGTCTCAAAGGGCTGCACAAGGAATTAAGGAAAAACTCACCCCAGTGGGACGTCGATGCCAATGACTGTGAGAAACCTTGGAGAGGACCGCATATGTGGGCAACCGAAAGCAATGGACGTCGAGTGGGTCAAACGTGAGAGTCCAGTCCATAGTGGATCCAACATAATAGTGAGAGGCCAGTCCATAGTGGATCTAACATAATAGTGAGAGTCCAGTCCATAGTGGATCTAACATAATAGTGAGAGTCCAGTCCATAGTGGATCCAATATAATAGTGAGAGTCCAGTCCATTGTGGATCGAAAGTAATAGTGAGAGTCCAGTCCATAGTGGATATAACATAATAGTGAGAGTCCAGTCCATAGTGGATCTAACATAATAGTGAGAGTCCAGTCCATAGGGGATCTAACATAATAGTGAGAGTCCAGTCCATTGTGGATACAACCAACTAGTGATAGTCCAGTCCATAGTGGATCTGACATAATAGTGAGAGTCCAGTCCATAGTGGATCGGACATAATAGTGAGAGTCCAGTCCATAGTGGATCAAACATAATAGTGAGAGTCCAGTCCATAGTGGATCCAACATAATAGTGAGAGTCCAGTCCATAGTGGATCTAACATAATAGTGAGAGTCCTGTCCATAGTGGATCTAATATAATAGTGAGAGTCCAGTCCATAGTGGATCTAACATTATAATGAGAGTCCAGTCCATAGTGGATCTAACATAATAGTGAGAGTCCAGTCCATAGTGGATCTAACATAATAGTGAAAGTCCAGTCCATAGTGGATCTAACATAATAATGAGAGTCCAGTCCATAGTGGATCTAATATAATAGTGAGTGTCCAGTCCATAGTGGATCCAACATAATAGTGAGAGTCCAGTCCATAGTGGATCAAACATAATAGTGAGTGTCCAGTCCATAGTGGATCGAACATAATAGTGAGAGTCCAGTCCATAGTGGATCTAACATAATAGTGAGAGTCCAGTGCATAGTTGATCTAACATAATAATGGGAGTCCAGTCCATAGTGGATCTAACATAATAGTGAGTGTCCAGTCCATAGTGGATCTAACATAATAGTGAGAGTCCAGTCCATAGTGGATCTAACATAATAGTGAGAGTCCAGTCCATAGTGGATCTAACATAATAGTGAGAATCCAGTCCATAGTGTATCTAAAATAATAATAGTGAGAGTCCAGTCCATAGTGGATCCAACATAATAGTGAGAGTCCAGTCCATAGTGGATCTAACATAATTGTGACAGTCCAGTCCATAGTGGATCCCTCACTATATTGTGAGAGTCCAGTCCATAGTGGATCTAACATGTTTTGATTGTACACTGCTTACGGAGTTGTAATAATAAGAAAGGCATGCGGCATGTACCGTAATAAATATTAAAGTGACTTACTTGTTGGACATTTGTCCGTTGATTTTCCAGTTGATTTTGGGGACGCACTCCATTTCTGGTTTCAAGTCAGTTTCAAGTCCCGTCGGTCGTTTTACCCTTTCTTTGTACTCTCTACGTTTCTACAAACAGCGGTTCATCCTCCGTATATTCAGGTTCAAAAAGCTCAGGTTGTGAATCCTCATTTCTCCAAATTTTTTTTCTACCAGGCTTGCCATGATTAGAACACACAGACCGGAAGTATGAATACATTTGTTTGCGGTTTCTTGGGAATGTGGACAATATGTTGTCCCGCAAATTAATGCCAATAAACAATAATACTGTCATTATTATGTATTATAATATTGATGCAAGTATGCTATAAAATTAGATTTTGCATTAGGTTTTTTTTCAATCATTGTGATGTCAAAAACTTTTGATTTAAAGGAACATAAAATACATTTGACTATCAATCTCTGTCAATAAAAGAACAGTAGTTTTTTTACCCTGTTGGAAAAACTAGTTCGGGTGTTGTTTTTTTTTTTGTCGCCGTCACTTTCCAACAACTTTCCACTTTTGCTCCTTTTTCTGTGTGAAAGGGCTCATCGTTCTTTCAAGTTTGAAGCTGAAATATTCCCACCAAGTTGGTTTTGGAATGGTATTTTTTCGTTCGAATTTGTGTTACTTAGCGATGCTTCTCACGAGTGAGGCTTTATGTCCGGGGCCATGCATTCCTGCCTCCAAAACAAAGATGGTGGATGACTGGCAAGAGGGTTCACTCTGTACATTTGATTCTGCAATGGGTTAAATGTACTCAGGTGCTGAGAGCAATGAACAGAGTGAACCCTCTTGCACCCGAATGGAAGTGACAGAAAACGAAAACAAACACTAATTTATTGACGATGGCAAAGTTATTGAGTTATTATTATTATTATTAATAGTTATTATTATTATTTTCATTTGTCTTTCAATTAATTCATTTGATTAATTGGCTCGGGCCTGCCTGTTCCACTGCCATGCTTTTATTTTGAAGGCCTAATTTGATCAAATACTGTATGTTTTATGCCAATGTGACTTTGTCTTGCCTACCAGATTGGAAACTGGCATTACTGTGGATATTTTAATCTTTTTTACAAGTTAAAATATGGAAATATATTAGAAGAAAGGAAAACTGCAGGCGTTTCCAGGGTTGAGAGTTATGTGAAATGTGCAAGTGCAACTGCGATATTTATTGTCAAAGTTAGTTGGTGACGAACCCCAAGACGCAGAGACGGAAGCAGGCACTGAACAGGAAAACATGATTTAATTAAAATATTAGAACAAGAACAAACCAAAGGGGTGCAACCAAACTAAGAGAGCTAGCATGGGAGCTAGAAAATAAATGGAGCTTATCATGGAAGATAGCAAAAACAAAAATGGTCTAGCGTGGACGCTAGCGGGTAGCGAGTGCAACTGCGATATTTATTGTCAAATTTAGTTGGTGACGAACCCCAAGATGCAGAGACGGAAGCAGGCACTGAACAGGAAAACATGATTTAATTAAAATATTAGAACAAGAACAAACCAAAGGGGTGCAACCAAACTAAGAGAGCTAGCATGGGAGCTAGAAAATAAATGGAGCTTATCATGGAAGATAGCAAAAACAAAAATGGTCTAGCGTGGACGCTAGCGGGTAGCGAGTGCAACTGCGATATTTATTGTCAAATTTAGTTGGTGACGAACCCCAAGATGCAGAGACGGAAGCAGGCACTGAACAGGAAAACATGATTTAATTAAAATATTAGAACAAGAACAAACCAAAGGGGTGCAACCAAACTAAGAGAGCTAGCATGGGAGCCAGAAAATAAACGGAGCTTAGCATGGAAGCTAGCAAAAACAAAAAGGGTGTAGCGTGGACGCTAGCGGGTAGCGAGTGCAACTGCGATATTTATTGTCAAATTTAGTTGGTGACGAACCCCAAGATGCAGAGACGGAAGCAGGCACTGAACAGGAAAACATGATTTAATTAAAATATTAGAACAAGAACAAACCAAAGGGGTGCAACCAAACTAAGAGAGCTAGCATGGGAGCCAGAAAATAAACGGAGCTTAGCATGGAAGCTAGCAAAAACAAAAAGGGTGTAGCGTGGACGCTAGCGGGTAGCGAGTGCAACTGCGATATTTATTGTCAAATTTAGTTGGTGACGAACCCCAAGATGCAGAGACGGAAGCAGGCACTGAACAGGAAAACATGATTTAATTAAAATATTAGAACAAGAACAAACCAAAGGGGTGCAACCAAACTAAGAGAGCTAGCATGGGAGCCAGAAAATAAACGGAGCTTAGCATGGAAGCTAGCAAAAACAAAAAGGGTGTAGCGTGGACGCTAGCGGGTAGCGAGTGCAACTGCGATATTTATTGTCAAATTTAGTTGGTGACGAACCCCAAGATGCAGAGACGGAAGCAGGCACTGAACAGGAAAACATGATTTAATTAAAATATTAGAACAAGAACAAACCAAAGGGGTGCAACCAAACTAAGAGAGCTAGCATGGGAGCCAGAAAATAAACGGAGCTTAGCATGGAAGCTAGCAAAAACAAAAAGGGTGTAGCGTGGACGCTAGCGGGTAGCGAGTGCAACTGCGATATTTATTGTCAAATTTAGTTGGTGACGAACCCCAAGACGCAGAGACGGAAGCAGGCACTGAACAGGAAAACAGGATTTAATTAAAATATTAGAACAAGAACAAACCAAAGGGGTGCAACCAAACTAAGAGAGCTAGCATGGGAGCTAGAAAATAAACGGAGCTTAGCATGGAAGATAGCAAAAACAAAAATGGTCTAGCGTGGACACTAGCGGGTAGCGAGCAGGAAAACAGAAGTCGTAACGTGTAGTACAAAACAAACTGGAAGCAGGGAACAAAAAAACAGTAAGCTACAAACAGCAATCGAAATATAGCTTACTGCTACGCTGCAAAGACACGGCACGACACTGCGATACAGGAGTGACATCGACAATAATCCAGCACTGACGGGAGGAACAAAGCAGGTAAAATAGGAGTGGGCTGATTGACACCAGGTGTGGTCAGGTGCCAATCGGCAGCAGCTGAGGGGGAAAACAGCACACAGGGAGACAAACAGGAAGCTGAACCAAAATAAGAGTGCTTACAGGAACTAAGGAGAAAAACTAAAACACAAACAAACTGTCAGTGGCAAGCCTGACTATTTATAACATAACTCGACTTGTTGTTGAAAATGAATTATTAACCAACCGCATTCACTCGTGCACGTGAGTGATCCTGATAATGTTGTACATCATCTCACTGACTCTCTGAGCAGGTAAATTCTGAATTATGTAAAAATGTTGTGAACATAATTATGGAAATAATGCACGCGATTAAGATGCACATCGGGGAGTGGATAATGTGCACTGAATAAATACTTAACAAAAATAAGACGCAGAGCGAGATAACACTTGGTCAGTCATGTGACTCATTTAATCAGGTCCACCTGAAACAGCAAATGAACTTTTTTCTGACAAATCTGTTTGCTTCAAACGTGAATTAAAAACGTAATGCAACTTTGCAGCATATTTTAAAAATGGCTGATTGACACCAGGTTAAGTCTCATCTTAAAACTCATCTGTATACTCAAGCCTTTAAATAAACCTCCTTTTTAGACCAGTTGATCTGCCGCTTCTTTTCTTTCTCCTATGTCCCCCCCTCCCTTGTGGAGGGGGTCCGGTCCGATGACCATGGATGAAGTACTGACTGTCCAGAGTCGAGACCCAGGATGGACCGCTCGTCGAGACCCAGGATGGACCGCTCGCCTGTATCGGTTGGGGACATCTCCACGCTGCTGATCCGCTTGAGATGGTTTCCTGTGGATGGGACTCTCACTGCTGTCTTGGAGCCACTATGGATTGAACTTTCACAGTATCATGTTAGACCCGCTCGACATCCATTGCTTTCGGTCCCCTAGAGGGGGGGGGGTTGCCCACATCTGAGGTCCTCTCCAAGGTTTCTCATAGTCAGCATTGTCACTGGCGTCCCACTGGATGTGAATTCTCCCTGCCCACTGGGTGTGAGTTTTCCTTGCCCTTTTGTGGGTTCTTCCGAGGATGTTGTAGTCGTAATGATTTGTGCAGTCCTTTGAGACATTTGTGATTTGGGGCTATATAAATAAACATTGATTGAATTTGTCAGGATCTTATGCTTTTTTTTTATTAATACAAATGACACAACCCCTCTGGTGTGTTCATTAGTCCTTGGGCAACAATTGCACTATTCATATATATATATATAGTAAGTATATATATATATATATATATATATAGATACTTGAATTTCAGTGTTCATTTATTTTCACATATACACACACACATAACACTCATCTACTCATTGTTGAGTTAAGGGTTGAATTGTCCATCCTTGTTCCATTCTCTGTCACTATTTTTCTAACCATATGCATTAGATTAGAGTAGATTAGATAGTACTTTATTTATTCCGTCAGGAGAGTTCCTTCAGGAAAATTAAGATTTTCAGCACAATCCCATTCAAGTTTAGACGAACATTACAGGGAGACAGAACAGGATCGCTGACGGGTCTGCCGGCTTCCAGCGCCCCTTACAAAAAAGATGAGATACAGGTAAACAAGGAGGGGGAATAGAAGATTAAAACAAAATAAAAAAAATCGGTCTTAGCCTAGGCCCTGGAGAGGGGGTGCAGACTGAGGCCAAGGGAAAAAACAACAACTCATAGCCATGGTACACATCCCTCTTCCATGTGTGTAAGAGGGAAACATCAAACATCAAAGAACACAGAGGACATTAAAGACATTAAAGCAGCAGATACAACCAGATACTTCTAAATAAAGCTATGAATAAAAAATAAAAGAAACCTATCCACTGTGGTGGCCTCTGGGGTGTTCCACGCCATCGTCCGCTGGGGTGGAGGGAGCATGGCCAGAGACAGGAGCAGACCCAACAAAGCAACCAAGACAGCCGACTCCATTTTCGGCCTGTGTCCAGTCCGCATGGATGAGCGAGGATACGTCCAAGGTGACTGAGGTGTCCGACACCTGTACAGGTGATGGCAATATCGTCCTGTTTAAGAGTGTCACAACATTGCTGTTCACGGCAGACGAACTGCTTTACGGTAGACGAAAACGTGACTGCTGTTGTTGTGTGTTGTCACCGCGCTGGGAGGACGTTAATGAAACTGCCTAACATTAAACCCACATAAGAAACCAAGAACTCGCCCTCGATCATTCTACAGTTATAACGGCATTGGGCAGGCATGCTGTTTGTATTGTGGGAAAGCGGACGTGAAAACAGGCTGTCCTCACTCAGGTCCGCATGGAGCTGGAGGGGGCGTGGCCTCCAGCTCGGCCTGAATTTCGGGAGTCTCCCGGAAAATCCGGGAGGGTTGGCAAGTATGTAACTGGGACTTCACATTTAAGTGTGAAATGACAAAAAAAAACAAATTATTTGAGGAAATCAGACTAATGTAATGCATGGAAACATGCAGAGTGAGATCAGGACGATGGACGTGAAATAGAAATTTGACGCTCCCCAAACTATAGAACTCGGACATGCGCTATCAATACCTGCAGTGCAGTTAGCGCCATCCCATGTGCAGAAAAGAGCATCTTCTCCCCTCGCCGATGCACAATTGTCCACTTTGTGCTCACGTTTTGGGGAGAAAAGGCAGACAAGGAAAAAAAATCCCCCTCACAAAAGGGACCAGAAGTGCAGGTGTAATTGGGACATTTACGGGGTGTCCGGTTCCATGAGCGCCGGCAAAAGCCTAGCCCTGTAAGACGAGAGCCCGTCTGAGCTTCGCTTCACTTTGTCGTTTTCTTGTGCGTGGACTCTGACATGCTTCGGGAAGGACAGCAGCGTGGTCGAGGCTGGTGTATGGAACACATGGGATCAATTAACATGTCCGAGAGAGGGGCTTCTACTCAAGAGTCCAGTTGCACTCATCTTTTGTTTCCCTCCTCGCCGGATTCCATCCGCCGGATCGGCACTTCCCAACCTCCAACAAGGCGGACGATTGTTGCTCACCATCCCTGATGCCCCCTTGCGAGAATCTTTACCATCAGAAGTCAGGACAGCGTGCAACCAGGCTGAAATGGATCCGTCCCGCTGCCCCGCCCCTTTTTCTTTTGTTGCGCTTTCTCCGCCCGGACAAGCTTGATTTGTAGCGAATTTGTTGCTCTTGAGAGGCGATGACAGGATTATTGCAGGCAGGTGCGTCGCATGTAATGCAAGCAGGTGTCGAGACCTGTCAGAATGTGTTCGCTTGCCATGCCTATCAACCTGTCCCATCAGTCGGGTGTTGTTGATTTTTTTTTTGCCGTGAAAAGCTTCGAGCCACCTTTGTTGCGGGAACGCCATAACCAAGCGCAGGGGGAAATCATCACCGGCGGGGCGGAGATGAGCTAAAAATTATGCGACGACAGCGGTCGGTTTAAAGGCCTACTGAAATTCCATCCATCCATCCATCCATCATCTTCCGCTTATCCGAGGTCGGGTCGCGGGGGCAGCAGCCTAAGCAGGGAAGTCTGGACTTCCCTCTCACCAGCCACTTCGTCTAGCTCTTCCCGGGGGATCCCGAGGCGTTCCCAGGCCAGCCGGGAGACATAGTCTTCCCAACGTGTCCTGGGTCTTCCCCGTGGCCTCCTACCGACTGGACGTGCCCTAAACACCTCCCTAGGGAGGCGTTCGGGTGGCATCCTGACCAGATGCCCGAGCCACCTCATCTGGCTCCTCTCGATGTGGATTATATTTTCTTATTTAAGTTAAGTGAATTATATTTATATAGCGCTTTTCTCTAGTGACTCAAAGCGCTTTACATAGTGAAACCCAATATCTAAGTTACATTTAAACCAGTGTGGGTGGCACTGGGAGCAGGTGGGTAAAGTGTCTTGCCCAAGGACACAACGGCATTGACTAGGATGGCGGAGGCGAGAATCGAACCTGCAACCCTCAAGTTGCTGGCACGGCCGCTCTACCAACCGAGCTAAACCGAGTTAAACAGGGATAGCAGGTCCAATTTATGTGTCATACTTGATCATTTCGTGATATTGCCATATTTTTTGCTGAAAGGATTTAGTAGAGAACATCGACGATAAAGTTCGCAACTTTTGGTCGCTAATAAAAAAGCCTTGCCTGTACCGGAAGTAGCAGACGATGTGCGCGTGACGTCACGGGCTGTGGAGCTCCTCACATCCGAACATTGTTTACAATCATGGCCACCAGCAGCAAGAGCGATTCGGGCCAAAGAACGATGATTTCCCCATTAATTTGAGCGAGGATGAAAGATTTGTGGATTAGGAAAGTGAGAGTGAAGGACTAGAAAAAGAAAAAAAAAACAATTCAGATGTTATTAGACAAATTTACTAGGATAATTCCGGAAAATCCCTTATCTGCTTATTGTGTTAATAGTGTTTTAGTGAGATTATACTGTCGTACCTGTACAACCGGAAGGTGGGGTTGTGGGTCACGGGTTGTGGAGCTCCTCACATCTGAATATTGTTTATAATGTGAGCCTCCAGCTGCAAGAGCTATTCGGACCCTATTCCCTATTAATTTGAGCGAGGATGAAAGATTTGTGGATGAGGAAAGTGAGAGTGAAGGACTAGAAAATAAAATAAAACGCAGAACAATTCAGATGTTATTAAACAAATTTACTAGGATAATTCTTGAAAATCCCTTATCTGCTTATTGTGTTAATAGTGTTTTAGTGAAATTATACTGTCGTACCTGTACAACCTGAAGGTCGGGTTGTGGGTCACGGGTTGTGGAGCTCCTCACATCTGAACATTGTTTATAATGTGAGCCTCCAGCTGCAAGAGCTATTCGGACCCTATTCCCTATTAATTTGAGCGAGGATGAAAGATTTGTGGATGAGGAAAGTGAGAGTGAAGGACTACAAAAGAAAAAAAAACCGCAGAACAATTCAGATGTTATTAGACACATTTACTAGGATAATTGGATGGATGGATGGATGGATGGATTCTGGAAAATCCCTTATCTGCTTATTGTGTTAATAGTGTTTTAGTGAAATTATACTGTCGTACCTGTACAACCTGAAGGTCGGGTTGTGGGTCACGGGTTGTGGAGCTCCTCACATCTGAACATTGTTTATAATGTGAGCCTCCAGCTGCAAGAGCTATTCGGACCCTATTCCCTATTAATTTGAGCGAGGATGAAAGATTTGTGGATGAGGAAATTTAGAGTGAAGGACTAGAAAAAAAAGGGATTGCAGTGGAAGCGATTCAGATGTTTTTAGACACATTTACTAGGATAATTCTGGGAAATCCCTTATCTTTCCATTGTGTTGCTAGTGTTTTGGTGTGTTAACTAGTACCTGATAGTCGGAGGGGTGTGTCCACGGGTGTGTTGACGCCAGTCTCTGAGGGAAGTCACGAAGCTGCAGCAGGACAGAAGCTCCGCTGATCTCCGGTAAGAGGCGACTTATTGCCACAATTTTCTCACTGAAACCTGCCGGTTGACATGTGGTCGGGATCCATGTTCGCTTGACCGCTCTGATCCATAGTAAAGCTTCACCTCCGGGAATTTTAAACAAGGAAACACCGTGTGTTTGTGTGGCTAAAGGCTAAAAGTTTCCCACCTCCACCTTTCTACTTTGACTTCTTCATTATTAATTGAAAAAATTGCAAAAGATTTAGCAACACAGAGGTCCAAAATACTGTGGAATTATGCGATGAAAAGAGACGACTTTTAGCCGTAAGTTGTGCTGGGCTAATACAGTGGGGCAAAAAAGTATTTAGTCAGCCACCGATTGTGCAAGTTCTCCCACTTCAAATGATGACAGAGTTCTGTAATGTTCATCATAGGTACACTTCAACTGTGAGAGACAGAATGTGAAAAAAAAATCCAGGAATTCACATTGTAGGAATTTTAAAGAATTTATTTCTTAAATTATGGTGGAAAATAAGTATAAGCTCTCACTGATGGAAGGAGGTGTTGGCTCCAAATCTCACGATACATGGCCCCATTCATTCTTTCCTTAACACGGATCAGTCGTCCTGTCCCCTTAGCAGAAAAACAACCCCAAAGCATGATGTTTCCACCACCATGCTTCACAGTAGGTGTGGTGTTCTTGGGATGCAACTCAGTATTCTTCTTCCTCCGAACACAAAGAGTTGAGTTTATACCAAGAAGTTCTATTTTGGTTTCATCTGACCACATGACATTCTCCCAATCCTCTGCTGTATCATCCATGTATCCATTTTGGTATAAACTCTACTCGTCGTGTTTATACCATCCCAAGAACACCATACCTACTGTGAAGCATGGGGGTGGAAACATAATGCTTTTGGGGCTGTTTTTCTGCTAAGGGGACAGGACGATTGATACGTGTTAAGGAAAGAATGAATGGGGCCATGTATCGTGAGATTTTGAACCAAAACCTCCTTCCATCAGTGAGAGCTTTGAATGGTTGACCAAATACTTATTTTCCACCATCATTTACAAATAAATTCTTTAAAATTCCTACAATGTGAATTCCTGGATTTTTTTTTTTCACATTCTGTCTCTCACAGTTGAAGTGTACCTATGATGAACATTACAGAACTCTGTCATCATTTGAAGTGGGAGAACTTGCACAATCGGTGGCTGACAAAATACTTTTTTGCCCCACTGTATGTCCCCTCCAACCAATAACGTCACAAACACGCGGTAACAGGATTCTTCGCACAAAATTTAAAATTGCAATTTAGTAAACTAAAAAGGCCGTATTGGCATGTGTTGCAATGTTAATATTTCATCATTGATATATAAACTATCAGACTGGGTGGTCGGTAGTAGTGGGTTTCAGTAGGCCTTTAAAGGGGAACATTATCACCAAACCTATGCAAGCGTCAATATATACCTTGATGTTGCAGAAAAAAGACCATGTATTTTTTTAACCGATTTCCGAACTCTAAATGGGTGAATTTTGGCAAATTAAACACCTTTCTGTTTATCGGTCTTTTAGCGATGACGTCAGAACGTGACGTCACTGAGGTAACACACCCGCCATTTTCATTTTCACATTACAAACACCGGGTCTCAGCTCTGTTATTTTCCGTTTTTTCGACTATTTTTGGGAACCTTGGAGACATCATGCCTCGTCGGTGTGTTGTCGGAGGGTGTAACAACACTAACAGGGAGGGATTCAAGTTGCACCACTGGCAAGAAATCTGACGCCAGATCCCCATTGAATGTACCAGAGTGTCTTCACATTTTAGCAGCGATGCTAAGACAGACATGGCACAGAGATGTATGGATAACCTGCAGATGCATTTGCAACGATTAATTAAGTCAACGAAATCACAAAGGTGAGTTTTGTTGATGTTGTTGACTTATGTGCTAATCAGACATATTTGGTCAGGGCATGACTGCCAGCTAATCGATGCTAACATGCTATGCTAATCGATGCTATTTACGCTAGCTGTATGTACATTTGAAACTAGATACCCACATTGAATGCGAAACAAACACTTACCAATCGACGGATTTAAGTTGCTCCAGTGTCACAAGATGCGAAAATCCTGATCGTTTGGTCCGCACATTTTACCGGCGATGCTAATAAGGCAGCCATGCTATGTTTGCTACTTCATTAGGTACACCCACGCTATGGCCGAATAGCGTCAATTCGCTCAATAGCTTCAATGTCTTCTTCAATTTCGTTTTCGCTATCCGTCTCCATACTCCGACCATCTGTTTCAATACATGCGTAATCTATTGAATCGCTTAAACCGCTGAAATCCGAGTCTGAATCCGAGCTAATGTCGCTATATCTTGCTGTGGTAACCGCCATGTTGTTTGTATTGGCAGCCCTGTATGACGTCACAGGGAAATGGATAGTGGCATCGCAAACAGCGAAAATCAAGAACTTTAAAGCTTTTTTTAGGGATATTCCGGGAGGTGTAAAATTTAGGAAAAAAACTTCGAAAAATTAAACAAGCCACTGGGAACTGATTTTTATTGTTTTTAACCCTTTTGAAATTGTGATAATGTTCCCCTTTAAAAGCCGGGCCGTGAACCCTGATTGATGAACGTCACGTCATTTTACACCGAATTGTGTACCCTCCTCCTTGCAATCACACCGGATCCGCCAACAGCTCGCCATTAGCCCTGACAGCGGGCCGACTGCAATTTAGCCCCCCCCTGAAAAAAAAAAGATGTGAAAGGGAAAGGGAAAAACGTTATCTTTGGGGCCTAATTTGTTTGGAAAAACTGTGATTTACATTTCCAGCGGGATTACACCTTTTTATGCCGGAGCAGGGAGTGGACAGCGGGCTGAAAGGAGGAGTGGGCGGAGGTGATGGGAAGAAGGTCCTGAGGTGGGTTTAAACGATGCATTGCCAGGTCCTCAAGTGGAGGGCGTAACATTGACGATTAAAAATCAAAGGGCCCCGAGTGTCCGTCAAACAACGGACTTGTGAGGGACGGGCAGATGCAAAAGGGTTCTACAGCACATTATTCCTTTTTAGCATCGCTTCGAGGGGGGGTTATGCAGTAATTGTTATTGCAGGCGGGGTCCAAATGGCATGCTAATGTTAGCCGGTTAATGATATTCCGTATGTGACCACAAAAAAGAAGAGCAGAGTTGTCCAAGTAGTAAAGTTCAACACGAATGGTCCTCAGCGAGCTTAGCAGGTCACAAGACGAGGTGTCGGAAAACAAGTTAACTTTAGATTCAATACATGGATAGATAAATAAAAAATACAAATTCACTGTATTATGCATGTGGAATATGTTTTTTTTTTTTTTAAAAAAAGCATACAAGCATTAAATTGTATAGCTAACATACTATTAAAAGCGGAAAGTCGCGTATATTGACATAATGTGCCGGTAATTCTGTAAATGTGGGGACGTCACAAACACTCACCTACTCACAAACACCTGCTCAGTGGCCTTGTGGTCATAGCGTCCTCCCTGAGATGGGTAGGTTGTTAGTTCAAACCCCCGCCGAGTCATACCAAAGACTACAAAAATGACACCCGTTACCTCCCAAAAATGATTACCGGGTTCAACAAGGGGTCGGAAAACAAGTTAACTTTAGATTCTATATATACATTAAAATATAGATTCACTGTATTATACTTGTGAAATAAGTCATTCAAAAAAACGACACACACAAACATTAAGTTGTATACCCAACATACTATTAAAAGCGGAAAGTCGCGTATATTGACATAATGTGCCGGTAATTCTGTAATTGTGGGGACCTCACAAACACCTGCTCAGTGGCCTTGTGGTTAGAGCGTCCACCCTGAGATGGGTAGGTTGTGAGTTCAAACCCCGGCCGAGTCATACCATAGACTACAAAAATGGTACCCGTTACCTCCCAAAAATGGTTCCCGGGTTCAACAAGGGGGTCGGAAAACAAGTTAACTTTAGATTCTATATATACATAAAAATATAGATTCACTGTGTTATACTTGTGGAATAAGTGATTAAAAAAAAAAAAACATACAAACATTAAGTTGTACACCCAACATATTATTAAAAGCGGAAAGTCGCAGATATTGACATAATGTGCCGGTAATTCTGTAATTGTGGGGACGTCACAAACACTCACCTACTCACAAACACCTGATCAGCGGCCTTGTGGTCATAGCGTCCACCCTGAGATGGGTAGGTTGTGAGTTCAAACCCCGGCCGAGTCATACAAAAGACTACAAAAATGGTACCTGTTACCTCCCAAAAATGATTCCCGGGCTCAACAAGCCCAGCAGGTCACAAGAAGGGGTCGGAAAACAAGTTAACCTTAGATTTTATATATAGATACATGAATAAAAAAAATGATTCACTGTATTATACTTGTGAAATAAGTCATTAAAAAAAAAACACACAAACATTAAATTGTACACCCAACATACTATTAAAAGCGGAAAGTCGCGTATATTGACATAATGTGCCGATAATTCAGTAATTGTGGGGACCTCACAAACACTCACCTACTCACAAACACCTGCTCAGTGGCCTTGAGTTCATAGCGTCCGCCCCGAGATGGGTAGGTTGTGAGTTCAAACCCCGGCCGAGCCATACCAAAGACTACAAAAATGGGACCCGTTACCTCCCAAAAATGATTCCCGGGCTCAACAAGCCCAGCAGGTCACAAGAAGGGGTCGGAAAACAAGTTAACCTTAGATTCTATATGTAGATACATGAATAAAAAATAGATTCACTGTATTATACTTGTGAAATAAGTCATTAAAAAAAAACAACATATAAACATTAAGTTGTATACCCAACATACTGTCAAAAGCGGAAAGTCGCAGATATTGACATAATGTGCCGGTAATTCTGTAATTGTGGGGACCTCACAGACACTCAGCTACTCACAAACACCTGCTCAGTGGCCTTGTGGTCAGAGCGTCCGCCCTGAGATGGGTAGGTTGTGAGTTCAAACCCCGGCCGAGTCATACAAAAGACTACAAAAATGGTACCCATTAACTCCGAAAAATTATTCCCGGGCTCAACAAGCCCAGCAGGTCACAAGAAGGGGTCGGAAAACAAGTTAACCTTAGATTCTATATGTAGATACATGAATAAAAAATAGATTCACTGTATTATACTTGTGAAATAAGTCATTAAAAAAAACAACATATAAACATTAAGTTGTATACCCAACATACTGTCAAAAGCGGAAAGTCGCAGATATTGACATAATGTGCCGGTAATTCTGTAATTGTGGGGACCTCACAGACACTCAGCTACTCACAAACACCTGCTCAGTGGCCTTGTGGTCAGAGCGTCCGCCCTGAGATGGGTAGGTTGTGAGTTCAAACCCCGGCCGAGTCATACAAAAGACTACAAAAATGGTACCCGTTACCTCCCAAAAATGATTGCCGGGCTCAACAAGCCCAGCAGGTCACAAAAAGGGCTCGGAAAACAAGTTAACCTTAGATTCTATATGTAGATACATGAATAAAAAATAGATTCACTGTATTATACTTGTGAAATAAGTCATTAAAAAAAAACCATACAAACATTAAGTTGTATACCCAACATACTATTAAAAGCGGAAAGTCGCGTATATTGACATAATGTGCCGGTAATTCTGTAATTGTGGGGACCTCACAAACACTCGCCTACTCACAAACACCTGCTCAGCGGCCTCGTGGTCATAGCGTCCACCCTGAGATGGGTGGGTTGTGAGTTCAAACCCCGGCCGAGTCATACAAAAGACTACAAAAATGGTACCCGTTACCTCCCAAAAATGATTGCCGGGCTCAACAAGCCCAGCAGGTCACAAAAAGGGCTCGGAAAACAAGTTAACCTTAGATTCTATATGTAGATACATGAATAAAAAATAGATTCACTGTATTATACTTGTGAAATAAGTCATTTAAAAAAAAAAAACATACAAACATTAAGTTGTATACCCAACATATTATTAAAAGCGGAAAGTCGCAGATATTGACATAATGTGCCGGTAATTCTGTAATTGCGGGGACCTCACAAACACTCACCTACTCACAAACACCTGCTCAGTGGCCTTGTGGTCATAGCGTCGGCCCTGAGGTGGGTAGGTTGTGAGTTCAAACCCCGGCCGAGTCATACCAAAGACTACAAAAATGGGACCCGTTACCTCCCAAAAATGACTCCCGGGCTCAACAATCCCAGCAGGTCACAAGAAGGGGTCGGAAAACAAGTTAACCTTAGATTCTATATGTAGATACATGAATAAAAAATAGATTCACTGTATTATACTTGTGAAATAAGTCATTTAAAAAAAAAAAACATACAAACATTAAGTTGTATACCCAACATATTATTAAAAGCGGAAAGTCGCAGATATTGACATAATGTGCCGGTAGTTCTGTAATTGCGGGGACCTCACAAACACTCACCTACTCACAAACACCTGCTCAGTGGCCTTGTGGTCATAGCGTCGGCCCTGAGGTGGGTAGGTTGTGAGTTCAAACCCCGGCCGAGTCATACCAAAGACTACAAAAATGGGACCCGTTACCTCCCAAAAATGATTCCCGGGCTCAACAATCCCAGCAGGTCACAAGAAGGGGTCGGAAAACAAGTTAACCTTAGATTCTATTTATAGATACATGAATAAAAAAAATGATTCACTGTATTATACTTGTGAAATAAGTCATTAAAAAACAACAACATACAAACATTAAGTTGTATACCCAACATACTGTCAAAAGCGGAAAGTCGCAGATATTGACATAATGTGCCGGTAATTCTGTAATTGTGGGGACGTCACAAACACTCACCTACTCACAAACACCTGCTCAGTGGCCTTGTGGTCATAGCGTCGGCCCTGAGGTGGGTAGGTTGTGAGTTCAAACCCCGGCCGAGTCATACCAAAGACTACAAAAATGGGACCCGTTACCTCCCAAAAATGATTCCCGGGCTCAACAATCCCAGCAGGTCACAAGAAGGGGTCGGAAAACAAGTTAACCTTAGATTCTATTTATAGATACATGAATAAAAAAAATGATTCACTGTATTATACTTGTGAAATAAGTCATTAAAAAAAAACAACATACAAACATTAAGTTGTATACCCAACATACTGTCAAAAGCGGAAAGTCGCAGATATTGACATAATGTGCCGGTAATTCTGTAATTGTGGGGACGTCACAAACACTCACCTACTCACAAACACCTGCTCTGTGTCCTTGTGGTCAGAGCGTCCGCCCTGAGATGGGTAAGTTGTGAGTTCAAACCTCGGCCGAGTCATACCAAAGACTACAAAAATGGGACCCGTTACCTCCCAAAAATGATTCCCGGGCTCAACGAGCCCAGCATGTCACAAGAAGGGGTCGGAAGACAAGTTAACTTTACATTCTATATATAGATAAATACATAAAAAATAGATTAACTGTGTTATCCTTTTGAAATAAGTGATTAAAAAACAAAACATATAAGGATTAAGTTGTATACCCAACATACTACTAAAAGCGGAAAGTCGTGGATATCGAAATAATGTGCCTTTGATGCTGTCATTGTGGGGACCTCACAAACACTCACTTACTCACAAACACCTGCTCAGTGGCATTGTGGTCAGAGCATACCGCCCTGTGATGGGTAGGTTGGGAGTTCAAACCCCAGCAGAGTCATACCAAAGACTACAAAAATGGGACCCTTTACCTCCCTGCTTGGCACTCAGCATCAAGGGTTGGAATTGGGGGTTAAATCACCAAAAATTGTTGAACCCAGAAGGGGTTGGACAAATAGTTAACTTTAGATTCTATATATGGATTAAAAATAGATTCACTGTATTATGCTTGTGAAATAAATGATTAAAAAAAACACAAAAAAACATACAAGCATTAAAGTTGTATACCCAACATACTATTAAAAGTGGAAAGTCACAGATATTGACATAATGTGTCTTTAATGCTATCACAAACACCTGCTCTGTGGCCTTGTGGTCAGAGCATCCGCCCTGAGTTCGGTAGGTTGTGAGTTCAAACACCAGGGACTACAAAAATCGGACCCATTACCTCCCTGCTTGGCACTCAGCATGAAGGAGACCATCCCGACTCCCTGAGCGGCGATGGGTCAGCAGCGCAGAGATGTCCCTAACTGATGCACAGGTGAGCAGTCCACCCCCGGATTCAGACTCTGGACAGCCAGCACTTCATCCATGGTCACAGGATGCAAACAGGAAAGAACGAATTCGGACTAATTTAGCCGACGGAAACGCACTGACTGAAACCGGGTATTTCTTTTAAGGTCTCACAAAAGTGTTCTTTGTCTCCCTGAAACTTTGCCCCCCCTCCCCCCCAATGTCCTTATGCCATCCTCTACCGTGTCTTCCGAGCTTGGCGTGGCAGGGTGAGAGCACTCCATGCTGCCTGCAGCTTCTCAGGCATTCCACTTGGCTGTCACAAGGAGAGATGGGTGCCATTCAACCCAATTAGTGAAATCTGCTCTGATGTTGGGACGAGGGGCGGAAAGAAGGGGACACCAAATTTTTTATTTCGCCCCTGTCCGTTATCTGCCAATTTCACTGGAAGTAAGAGAGTGGCACCAATTAATGACGCCGGGCCGGAGGCTGTACCGGCGCTGGCGCCGGAGCAGCATGTTTCAAGCGTCGGGTGGCATCATGCAAGCTCGGCTTCTTCATTGTGGCTAAAGTAAATGAAATGAGACTAATAGGGAGCTTGTTTCCAGCCGCTGATTAAAAGGCCTGGAAGCTCCTGAGGCATCGCCTTAGCGCAGGTCTCGGCCCGGCGTCACTGGGCCTCCGCGTTGCTCCTTTAATGTCATTTCGGACATCAGCACGTCTGTCTCCCTGGGGTCATCCTTCTTCAGACTCTCCATTTGTTCCGCCGCGAATGCAGGCTAGGATATCTACGCTTTCCTTTGGGGTGTTAATTAAGGGGAGCATCCAAAATTAATCAGCAAATGCACTAGGGCGAAGGGCGATGTGTCTGAAGGCCTGGAAACGAGGTCCGCCGAGCCCACAGAGAAAGAAGCCCTCGGCTATGGCCGGGCGGAAAAAAACAAGTGCACAGACGGCGATGTGACACAAAAATTCATGTAAGTATAACATTTTACACTCATTTTCCCTGTCAGCTTGTCACAATTAATTATAAAGGTTGATTCGCTTATTCGGCTACGGGAGAGGCTGCCTGCCTGCCCGTCTGAACACCGTCATATGGGTCACTTCTGGGGACCGGCGTGCAACCGCTTGGTTCCAGGATGGTAAGAACTTACATTCGTTGCCCGAGTTCGGACGCCACTTTTACCTTTCTGCGGACAAACTCTTATTTGTCTGTACCTCCGACCCTGAACAAGTTTCTTTTTGAGCTCCTGCTTACCTTTCCACTCGTCTTCTCACCTGTTTTCATCTCATCACACACTTACGTAACGATTTTTTTTTGGTCTTTTATCATAGTTTTTTTTCGGTCGTATTCTCTAATTAGAACAGTGCCTGCAGGCTATTTGTGACCTTTCCTTATGTAAATAGCTGGTTGCTAAGCCCGCCCCCCCCTTCCCCTCGCTCGCCCTGACAAGACGAGTGCAGTCGGAGTGGGCCAACACTCTGGATGGATGTCAGCACTCCCGGCGTCTTTGGCATAGGCCGCGGTGGTGTCGGGAAGTGAGGTGTTTGGGAGCCTTTTGATTGACAGCTGCCAGGTGTGACAATGGCAGCATGAGACAGTGTTGGGCAACTGTCAACTGTCAGTTCCCTTTGCATCACCGCCGAAAACAGCAGCGCCTGAGCCCTCTCCCACTCCTACTACGGAAACTTTGAGTACAGGTATTATTTTATTTCCAGCTTACATATACAGTAAATAACACACTGCAAAAACTGAAATCTAAGTAAGATGAAATATCTCAAATAACGGTGATATTTGCTTATTTTCTGTCTGGTAAGATAATTCTTCTCACTAAGCAGATTTTATATTAGAGTCTTTTACTTGTTTTAAGGGTTTTGCTCCTAAATGATCTCAGTAAGATACTACAGCTTGTTTCCGACATTTTATGACCTATTTTGAGTAAAATATGCTTGAAACTATTTTTGTCCAAGTGTCCAAAACGCACCCAGCAATGGTGCACAGGAAAGTGGAGAAGAAGAATGAGAAAAGTCGGCAAAAGTCCCCCAAAATGTTCTAAATACCTACCCAGGTTCGAGTCCCAACCTTGTTCGAGTGTGCACGCTTTTGAACATTTCCCCGACTTTTCTCACTTTTCTCCCCACCTTCCCGTGGGACTTTGCTGGGCGCGTTTTGGACATTTTAGGCATCCCGGCAGGCGACGGAACTTGTGGGACTCGAACCTGTGTAGGTATTTTGAACATATTTGGGACTTTTGCTGACTTTTCCAACTTTCATCGCCTCTCCCCATGGGACTCGGCTGGGTGTGTTATGAACATTTAGGGCATCCCGGGACTTGCGCGGCCATACATAAGATTTTATGTTAGAGTGTTTTACGTGTTTTAAGTGTTTAGTTCCTAAATGATCTCAGTAAGATACTACAGCTTGTAGCTGAGATTTGATGACCTATTTTGAGTAAAATATGCTTGAAACTATTTTTGTCCAAGTGTCCAAAACACAGCCAGCAATGGTGTACAGGAAAGTGGGGAAGAAGAGGGGGAAAAGGTGGCCAAAATGTTCAAAAGTCCCAATTGTGTCCAAAATACCTCCCCGGGGTTCCAGTCCCACGAGTCCCGCCGCCGGCCACACAAGTCCTGGGATACAAAAAATGTCCAAAACGCACCCAGCAAAATCCCACGGGAAGTAGGGGGGGAAAAATGAGAAAAGTCGGGAAAAGTCCCCCAAAATTTTCTAAATACCTACCCAGGTTCGAGTCCCAACCTTGTTCGAGTGTGCACTCTTTTGAACATTTCCCCGACTTTTCTCACTTTTCTCCCCACCTTCCCGTGGGACTTTGCTGGGCGCGTTTTGGACATTTTAGGCATCCCGGCAGGCGACGGAACTTGTGGGACTCGAACCTGTGTAGGTATTTTGAACATATTTGGGACTTTTGCTGACTTTTCCAACTTTCATCCCCTCTCCCCATGGGACTCGGCTGGGTGTGTTATGAACATTTAGGGCATCCCGGGACTTGCGCGGCCATACATAAGATTTTATGTTATAGAGTGTTTTACTTGTTTTAAGTGTTTAGGTCCTAAATGATCTCAGTAAGATACTACAGCTTGTTTCCGACATTTTATGACCTATTTTGAGTAAAATATGCTTGAAACTATTTTTGCCCAAGTGTCCAAAACACAGCCAGCAATGGTGCACAGGAAAGTGGGGAAGAAGAGGGGGAAAAGGCGGCCAAAATGTTCAAAAGTCCCAATTGTGTCCAAAATACCTCCCCGGGGTTCCAGTCCCACGAGTCCCGCCGCCGGCCACACAAGTCCTGGGACACAAAAAATGTCCAAAACGCACCCAGCAAAATCCCACGGGAAGTAGGGGGGGAAAAATGAGAAAAGTCGGCAAAAGTCCCCCAAAATTTTCTAAATACCGACCCAGGTTCGAGTCCCAACCTTGTTCGAGTGTGCACTCTTTTGAACATTACCCCGACTTTTCTCACTTTTCTCCCCACCTTCCCGTGGGACTTTGCTGGGCGCGTTTTGGACATTTTAGGCATCCCGGCAGGCGACGGAACTTGTGGGACTCGAACCTGTGTAGGTATTTTGAACATTTTTGGGACTTTTGCTGACTTTTCCAACTTTCATCCCCTCTCCCCATGGGACTCGGCTGGGTGTGTTATGAACATTTAGGGCATCCCGGGACTTGCGCGGCCATACATAAGATTTTATGTTATAGAGTGTTTTACTTGTTTTAAGTGTTTAGGTCCTAAATGATCTCAGTAAGATACTACAGCTTGTTTACGACATTTTATGACCTATTTTGAGTAAAATATGCTTGAAACTATTTTTGTCCAAGTGTCCAAAACACAGCCAGCAATGGTGCACAGGAAAGTGGGGAAGAAGAGGGGGAAAAGGCGGCCAAAATGTTCAAAAGTCCCAGTTGTGTCCAAAATACCTCCCCGGGGTTCCAGTCCCTCGAGTCCCGCCGCCGGCCACACAAGTCCTGGGATACAAAAAATGTCCAAAACGCACCCAGCAAAATCCCACGGGAAGTAGGGAGGGGGAAAAATGAGAAAAGTCGGCAAAAGTCCCCCAAAATTTTCTAAATACCTACCCAGGTTCGAGTCCCAACCTTGTTCGAGTGTGCACTCTTTTGAACATTTCCCCGACTTTTCTCACTTTTCTCCCCACCTTCCCGTGGGACTTTGCTGGGCGCGTTTTGGACATTTTAGGCATCCCGGGAGGCGACGGAACTTGTGGGACTCGAACCTGTGTAGGTATTTTGAACATTCTTGGGACTTTTGCTGACTTTTCCTACTTTCATCCCCTCTCCCCATGGGACTCAGCTGGGTGTGTTATGAACATTTAGGGCATCCCGGGACTTGCGCGGCCATACATAAGATTTTATGTTAGAGTGTTTTACGTGTTTTAAGTGTTTAGGTCCTAAATGATCTCAGTAAGATATTACAACTTGTAGCTGAGATTTGATGACCTATATTGAGTAAAACATGCTTGAAGCGAGAATTGCAAATGTTGCAAAGCTGTGTCATCAACACTCACAAGTATAAAAGTACTTTTTAAAGTAAGAATTTCTTATTTCAAGAATGTAAAACAAAATCATGACTTTGACACAATTGTTTCTCATATTAAAACAGATGTCAGCCAAATAGACTTTGCCGTTTTTTTTCCAATGAAACAATAGAAAATACGTACTCGTATACTGTAGTAGTACACTTGTTATTAGTGAGAATATACTTATTTGGAGGTATTTTTGGCTTCATTGAAGTTAGCTAATTTTACTTGTTTTGGAAAGTCTTGACAAGCCAAATTTTCTTGTTCTATTGGCAGATAATTTTGCTTAGTTCAAGTAAAATACCCCTCATTTTTGTATTTTTTTTCTGGTTTTTGAACACTGACTTTTTGCAGTGCATAATGTCATGGCTGTCTTGACTTTCCAATAATTTCTACAACTTTCATTTTTTTGTGATAGAGTGATTGGAGCACATACTTGTTGGTCACAAAAAACATTCATGAAGTTTGACCACTCCTCTTGACAAAATTGGTGCAGTTCAGCTAAATTTGTTAGTTTTCTGACATGGACTTGTTTCTTCAGCATTGTCCACACGTTTAAGTCAGGACTTTGGTAAAGTCCGTTCTAAAACCTTATGTGGAGAGGTGGAGCCGACGGTCCGACAGAGAGGCAGGGCATGCTGGAGCCAGGCCCAAGATGGCGGTGAGGAGGCGGGGATGGCGAGCGAGCGGTGAGGCGGGAGCGACGCCACAAACGAGATCAGGTATGTGGATCGTGCACCTGTACACGATTAACGTATCTTCTCTCGCTGTATAAAAGGGGAGAAGGAGGAGAGAACGGGGCTGGTGACGGTGCGGAACAAGAGAAAAAACAAACAAGGACGGAGACGGAGCGCAAAAGGCGGACGGAAGCACGTGCTGCTGAAAAGCAGACGGCAGAGCGAGCAGCAGAGGGAGATGGGAGTCGCAGCGGAAGAGTGACCCAAATTCAGACAAGCTTCTGTATTGGAAAATACAGCAAGTCAAACCTGCTCGAAGTCATGTCCTTCCTTGGTAGTCCAGGGAACCTGCAGGACGACGGCATGAGTCATTCACTTCTTAATTCTAGCCTGATTTAGCCATTCCTTGACCACTTTTGACTGGTTCAATCCCCACCTTCTACCAACCTAGTCACATCCGTTGTGTCCTTGAGCAAGACACTTCACCCTTGCTCCTGCGGATTCCCGGTTAGCGCCTTGCATGGCAGCTTCCGCCATCAGTGTGTGAACGTGTATGTGAGTGGCTGAATGTGAAAATATTATCAAAGTGCTTTGAGTTCCTTAAAAAGATAGTAAAGTGCTATACAAGTACAACCCATATATACCTTTGGGAGCAAATAGAGTCTGTTTAAATAAGATGCCACAAGCTTAACACACATCTTTCTTTGGCCAGAGCTTTTCAATCGAATTCAAGTCTGGGCTCTGGCTGGGCCACTCTATAGCCCGCAGACTTTTTTGGGGCTCTGGGAATCACTAATAAGCCGTAGTTCTGTGAACGCAGATTAATTATCTTGCCGGGACATATGCTACAGCACAATCGGCAAGATCGGACTCTCACTATTATGTTAGATCCACTATGGACTGGACTCTCACTATTATGTTCGATCCACTATGGACTGGACTCTCACTCTTATGTTAGATCCACTATGGACTGAACTCTTACACTGTTAGATCCACTATGGACTGGACTCTCACTATTATGTTGGAACCACTATGGACTGGACTCTCACTATTATGTTCGATCCACTATGGACTGGACTCTCACTCTTATGTTAGATCCACTATGGACTGGACTCTCACTATTATGTTGGATCCACTATGGACTGGACTCTCACTATTATGTTAGATCCACTATGGACTGGACTCTCACTATTATGTTAGATCCACTATGGACCGGACTTTCACACTGCTAGATCCACTATGGACTGGACTCTTACACTGCTATATCCACTATGGACTGGACTCTCACTATTTTGTCAGATCCACTATGGACTGGACTCTCAGTATTATGTTAAATCCACTATGGACCGGACTCTCACACTGCTAGATCTACTATGGACTGGACTCTTACACTGTTAGATCCACTATGGACTGGACTCTCACTATTATTTTAGATCAACTAAGGACCGAACTCTTACACTACTAGATCCACTATGGACTGGACTCTTACACTGTTGGATCCACTATGGACTGGACTCTCACTATTATTCTAGATCCACTATGGACCGGACTCTCACACTGCTAGATCCACTATGGACTGGACTCTTACACTGTTAGATCCACTATGGACTGGACTCTCACTATTATTCTAGATCCACTATGGACCGGACTCTCACACTGTTAGATCCACTATGGACTGGACTCTCACTATTATTCTAGATCCACTATGGACTGGACTCTCAGTATTATGTTAGATCCTCTATGGACTGGACTCTCACTATTATTCTAGATCCACTATGGACTGGACTCTCAGTATTATGTTAGATCCTCTATGGACTGGACTCTCACTATTATTCTAGATCCACTATGGACTGGACTCTCAGTATTATATTAGATCCACTATGGACTGGACTCTCACTCTTATGTTAGATCCACTATGGACTGGACTCTCACTATTATGTTAGATCCACTATGGACCGGACTCTCATACTGCTAGATCCACTATTGACTGGACTCTTACACTGTTAGATCCACTATGGACTGGACTGTCACTATTATGTTAGATCCACTATGGACTGGACTCTCACTATTATGTTAGATCCACTATGGACTGGACTCTCACTATTATGTTAGATCCACTATGGACTGGACTCTCACTATTATGTTAGATCCACTATGGACTAGACTCTCACTATTATATTAGATCCACTATGGACTGGACTCCAAACCTATTATGTTAGATCCACTATGGACTGGACTCTCACTATTATGTTAGATCCACTATGGACTGGACTCTCACTATTATGTTAGATCCACTATGGACTGGACTCTCACTATTATTTTAGATCAACTAAGGACCGGACTCTCACACTACTAGATCCACTATGGACTGGACTCTCACTATTATGTTAGATCCACCATGGACTGGACTCTCAGTATTATGTTGGATCCACTATGGACTGGACTCTCACTATTATGTTAGATCCACTATGGACTGGACTCTCACTATTATGTTAGATCCACTATGTACTGGACTCTCACTATTATGTTAGATCCACTATGGACTGGACTCTTACTATTATGTTAGATCCACTATGGACTGGACTCTCACTATTATGTTAGATCCACTATGGACTGGACTCTCACTATTATGTTAGATCCACTATGGACTGGACTCTCACTATTATTTTAGATCAACTAAGGACCGGACTCTCACACTACTAGATCCACTATGGACTGGACTCTCACTATTTTGTTAGATCCACCATGGACTGGACTCTCAGTATTATGTTAGATCCACTATGGACTGGACTCTCACTATTATTTTAGATCAACTAAGGACCGGACTCTCACACTACTAGATCCACTATGGACTGGACTCTCACTATTATGTTAGATCCACTATGGACTGGACTCTCACTATTATGTTAGATCCACTATGTACTGGACTCTCACTATTATGTTAGATCCACTATGGACTGGACTCTCACTATTATGTTAGATCCACTATGGACTGGACTCTCACTATTACGTTAGATCCACTATGGACTGGACTCTCACTTTTATTCCTGATCCACTATGGACTGGACTCTCACACTGTTAGATCCACTATGGACTGGACTCTCACTATTATGTTAGATCCACCATGGACTGGACTCTCACTATTATGTTAGATCCACTATGGACTGGACTCTCACTATTATGTTAGATCCACTATGGACTGGACTCTCACTATTATTGTAGATCCACTATGGACTGGACTCTCACTCTTATGTTGGATCCACTATGGACCGGACTCTCACACTGCTAAATCCACTATGGACTGGACTCTTACACTGTTAGATCCACTATGGACTGGACTCTCACTATTATGTTAGATCCACTATGGACTGGACTCTCACTATTATGTTAGATCCACTATGGACTGGACTCTCACTATTATGTTAGATCCACTATGGACTGGACTCTCACAATATTATGTCGGACCCACTTGACGTCCATTGCAACGGTCTTCCCTAGAGGTTTCTTATAGTCATTCTCATCGACGTCCCACTGGGTTGGGAGTTTTTCCTTGCCCTTATGTGGTACGACATCCGCTGATCCGCGGATGTCGTTGTGGCTTGTGCAGCCCTTTGAGACACTCGTGATTTAGGGTGATGTAAATAAACATTGATCGATTGATTAATTCACACACACTAGGACCATTTAGTGTTGCCAATCAACTTATCCCCAGGTGCATGTCTTCAGAGGCGGGAAGAAGCCGGAGGGCAGTGAAATATAAATCAACATGACTGATTCAGCACTTCATGCATACACAACGTGCAGGAATGGCAGTTCTTCTTCCTTTCATGTGGTAGACAGAGTTGTGTATGCAGACTCTGGTGGTCCCAGGAGGACAGGACTTAATACCTTTAAAGTGCATAATTGCTTGATCAGAGCAATGTTTGTTTGTGGTGTAAAAAGGCCTCTTTCATTCAACGAGGAGGTGGGAAGGGGTTGTTAGACTTCTGGTTTCCTGTGAAATGGGGGTACGTGCACCCCTGGGGGTGCTTGAAGGTATGCCAAGGGGTACGTTAGATTTTTTGAAAATATTTTAAAAATAGCAACAATTCAAAAAATCCTTTATAAGTATATTTATTGGCCCTGTGATGAGGTGGCGACTTGTCCAGGGTGTACACCGTCTTCCGCCAGATTGTATCTGAAATAGGCACCAGCCCCCTTGCGACCCCAAAAGGAATAAGCGGTAGGAAATGGATGGATGGTATTCGAAAAATAGCAACAATTTTAAAAATCCTTTATGAAAATATGTATTGGCCCCACGATGAAGTAGCGACTTGTCCAGGGTGTACATGCCTTCCGCCCGATTGTAGCTGAGATAGGCGCCATCGCCCCCTGCGACTCCAAAGGGACTGAGCGGTAGTAAATGGATGGATGGTGTTCGAAAAATAGCAACAGTTCAAATATCCTTTATAAATATATTTATCGGCCCTGCGATGAGGTGGCCACTTGTCCGGGGTGTACACCGCCTTCTGCCCAATTGTAGCTGATACAGGCACCAGCGCCCCCGTAACCCCAAAGGGAATAAGCGGTAGTAAATGGATGGATGGTATTCGAAAAATAGCAACAATTCAAAAATCTTTTATCTATATATTTATTGGCCCCGCGATGAGGTGGCGACTTGTCCAGGGTCTACAACGTCTTCCGCCAGATTGTAGCCGAAATAGCCACCATCCCCCCTTGCCACCCCAAAGGGAATAAGCTGTAGAAAATGGATGGATGGTATTCAAAAAATAGCAACGATTCTAAAATCCTTTATAAATAAATTTATTGGCCCTGCGATGAGGTGGCGACTTGTCCAGGGTGTACGCCGTCTTCCGCCCGATTGTAGCTGAAATAGGCACCATCCCCCCTTGCAACCCCAAAGGGAATAAGCGGTAGTAAATGGATGGATGGTATTCTAAAAATAGCAACAATTCTAAAATCCTTTATTAATATATTTATTGGCCCTGCGATGAGATTGCGACTTGTCCAGGGTGTACACCGCCTTCTGCCTGATTGTAGCTGAGACAGGCACCAGCGCCCCCGTAACCCCAAAGGCAATAAGCGGTAGAAAATGGATGGGTGGTATTAAAAAAATAGCAACAATTCAAAAATCATTTATAAGTATATTTATTGGCCCCGCGATGAGGTGGCGACTTGTCCAGGGTGTAAGCCGTCTTCCGCCCAATTGTAGCTGAGATAGCCACCAGCGCCCCCTGCGACCCCAAAGGGACTAAGCGGTAGTAAATGGATGAATGGTATTAGAAAAATAGCAACAATTCAAAAATCTTTTATCTATATATTTATTGGCCCTGCGATGAGGTGGCGACTTGTCCAGGGTGTACTCCGCCTTCCGCCCTATTTTAGCTGAGATAGGCTCCAGCGCCCCCCGTTACCCCAAAGGGATTAAGCGGTAGGAAATGAATGGATGGTATTCTAAAAATAGCAACAATTCAAAAATCCTTTATAAGTATATTTATTAGCCCTGTGATGAGGTGGCGACTTGTCCAGGGTGTACGCCGTCTTCCGCCCTATTGTAGCTGAAATAGGCAACAGCCCCCCTGCAACCCCAAAGGCAATAAGCGGTAGGAAATGGATGGATGGTATTCTAAAAATAGCAACAATTCTAAAATCCTTTATACATATATTTATTGGCCCTGCGATGAGGTGGCGACTTGTCCAGGGCGTACTTGCCTTCCGCCCGATTGTAGCTGAGATAGCCACCAGCGCCCCATGCGACCCAAAAGATGACGTGAAGCTTTACTATGGAACAGAGCGGTCAAGCGAACATGGTTTCCTATCACATGTCAACCGGCTGGTTTCGGTGAGGAAATTATGGCAAGAAGTCGGCTCTTACCGTAGACATGAGCGGAGAGTTTGCGTCGTTTTTCCTGCAGCTGCAGACTCTCTTGCCTCCTCCCAACGACCGCCCCCAACCGTCGGATGCCTACACCGTGGAGGAGGGGAAAAAAAAAAAAATCAGCCCGTCGAGAAACATGGCTTCCCACGGAGACACTGGCGGTCACCACACCCCTCCGACCATATAATCTCACTAAAACACTAGTAACACAATAAGCAGATAAGGCATTTTCCAGAATTATCCTAGTAAATGTGTCTAATAACATCTAAATCGCTGCTGTCTTGGATCTCGCGGCTGTGTTGGAGCCACTATGGATTGAACTTTCACAGTATCATGTTAGACCCGCTCGACATCCATTGCTTTCCGTCCCCTAGAGGGGGGGGGAGGGGGGTTGCCTACATTTGAGGTCCTCTCCAAGGTTTCTCATAGTCACCATTGTCACTGGTGTCCCACTGGGTGTGCGTTTTCCTTGCCCTTATGTGGGTTCTTCCGAGGATGTCGTAGTCGTTGTGGTTTGTACAGTCCTTTGAGACATTTGTGATTTAGGGCTATATAAATAAGCATTGATTGATTCTAGTCCTTCACTCTCACTTTCCTCATCCACAAATCTTTCTTCCTCGCTCAAATGAATGGGGAAATCGTCGCTTTCTCGGCCTGAATCGCTCTCGCTGCTGGTGGCCATGATTGTAAACAATGTTCGGGTTGTGAGGAGCTCCACAACCCGTGATGTCACGCGCACATCGTCTGCTACTTCCGGTACAAGCAAGGCTTTTTTATTAGCGACCAAAAGTTGCCAACTTTATCGTCGATGTTCTCTATTAAATCTTTTCAGCAAAAATACGGCAATATCGCGAAATGATCAAGTATGACACATAGAATGGACCTGCTATCCCCGTTTAAATAAGAACATCTTATTTCAGTAGGCCTTTAAGTTGATGATTACTTCTATGTGTAGAAGTCTTTATTAGGGTCCTTGGCCCATGGCAAAGGACTCCACAGGAGTCCTTTGCCATGGGCCAAGGACCCTATTGAAACTGCTGTGTTTTATTATTATTCCGCACCTACGCGCTGTAATTTGACCCCCTTAACATGCTTCAAAACTCACCAAATTTGACACACACGTCGGTATAGCAAACCTTCCCAACATATTAAGCAACCAATCCCCCAAAATGAAAATTACGCTCTAGCGCCCCCTAGGAAAAAAATACAGACGAAACTGCATGTAACTTCTGTTAGGAATGTCATAGCGACATGAAACAAAAACTCCTATGTAGGTCTGACTCAGACCCAATTTTCATACACTCACTTCTTTCAGCAAAAATCTACAGGAAGTTGGCAAAAACCCCTTCAAAATAAAATTTTTGCAAAAAATGCCATTTTTGCCTCTGTGCGCTGTAATTTGACCCCTTTAAAATGCTTCAAAAGTCACCAAACCTGGCGCACACATAAGGACTGGCGAATATTGTGATCTAATGAAAAAAAAAAAAAAAAAAAAATTGTGCTCTAGCGCTATTTTTGAATAAAACACTGAAAAAACTGCTCCTAGGAAGAAAACACAGACAAAACTGCTTGTAACTTCCGGTAAGAATGTCGGAGAGACATGAAACAAAAAACCTCTATGTAGGTCTCGCTTAGACCTACATTTCATACATTGACAACCCCCAACAAAAATCAATAGTAAGTTTGCAATCCCACCTTCAAAACAAAAGTTTTGTAAAAACCGGTCACCTTTCTTCAAACATTATCTCCTCTGAGTGCGTTTGTTGTTTTGGCTTCAAACTCGCACAGGAGGGAGATTGAACCCTTCTGATTAAAAGAATAGAACAGAGTTTTGATAAGTTCTCAGATTTTGATTTTACGCGCCTTCAAAGAACCCCTGTGCAAAGTCTCCTAAAAAAATGTCATTTTTGCCTCTTTGAGCTGTTATTTGACCCCCTTAAAATGCTTCTAAACTCACCAAACTTGACACACACATCAGGTCTGGCAAAAATTGCGATCTGATGAAAATACCTAACTTCAAAACTCAAAATTGCGCTCTACCGCCCCCCTAGGAATACAACACGGACAAACTGCTCCTAGGAAGAAAACACAGACAAAACTGCTTGTAACTTCCAGTAGGAATGTCAGAGAGACATGAAACAAAAAAACACTATGTAGGTCTCACTTAGACCTACATTTTAATAATGAACATACTTTAGCAAAAATCAACAGGAAGTTTGATATTTTCACTTCAATACAACAACTGCATTACTTTCACAATGCATTAGATTCTCAAAATAGTGGCTCCAAGGCATCTTCTAACGCTTATCCGGCCGTGGGTCTCGGGGGCAGCAGCCAAAGGCGGACCCGACCAACGCTGCTTGCAGCTTTAATTTATAATTGAATCACTTGTTTATTTTCCAACAAGTTTTTAGTTATTTTTATATCTTATTTTTCCCAAATATTTCAAGAAAAAACACTACAAATGAGCAATATTTTGCACTGTTTTACAATTTAATAAATCAGAAACTGATGACATAGTGCTGTATTTTACTTCTTTATCTCTTTTTTTTCAACCAAAAATGCTTTGCTCTGATTAGGGGGTACTTGAATTAAGAACATGTTCACAGGGGGTACATCGCTGAAAAAAAGGTTGAGAACCACTGCTTTAGAGGACTAACATGACAGCGGAGTGGGTGTCCTTTTAGCTGAGTTGTCATGTGATGCTGCAGAACCATCAGGTGGCCATTTAATAAGCAAAGACATACTTTGATTCCGATCTGGCACGGTGACCTCTGCAGGGGTGCACCCGCCAGGCTCTCTGTGACCACAATGGGCAGCAGGGAAGTGACATCAGCGTTATCCACTCCAACCCCCCCCTCCACACATGCACTTCATCACCCAACACCTGCTCGACCCCTCCCCTCCTCTGGAGTGGCGTCCCCGGCCGGGGCCAGGCCACCGCGCATTCCGGCCCGACACTGATGCGAGGTGACCGGACTGGCTGGTTCACACGACCCCCGCAGTGGCGCCGGTGCGGCAGCCAGAGTTTTGATGCGGCCGGAGGAAAGGGAGGAGGGTGAAGGGCACCAACTGCCCAAAGAGAGAGCAAGTGGGTGGCAGCAGCGGCAGCCAAAGACACTTGAAAGTATAAAGACTGCACTTGTTGGGAGTCCTCTCCAACATTTGTTGTAACGTGTCACTTTTGTTTGGTAACTGGTCCTTTTTGGACGGATTTGGCAGCACATACGTCCTGCACAATGATCTGATTACATGTTTAATACAAACCCCGTTTCCATATGAGTTGGGAAATGGTGTTAAATGTAAATATAAACGGAATACAAATAATTTTCAACCCATAATCAGTTGAATATGCTACAAAGACAACATATTTGATGTTCAAACTGATAAACTTTTTTAAATTTTTTTTTGCAAATAATCATTAACTTTAGAATTTGGTGTCAGCAACACGTGACGAAGAAGTTGGGAAGGGTGGCAATAAATACTGACAAAGTTGAGGAATGCTCATCGAACTTCAATACAACAACTGCATTACTTTCACAATGCATTAGATTCTCAAAATAGTGGCTCCAAGGCGTCTTCTAAAGTGGGTCTCGGGGGCAGCAGCCAAAGGCGGACCCGACCAACGCTGCTTGCAGCTTTAATTTATAATTGAATCACTTGTTTATTTTCCAACAAGTTTTTAGTTATTTTTATATCTTTTTTTCCCAAATATTTTCAAGAAAAAACACTACAAATGAGCAATATTTTGCATTGTTATAAAATTTAATAAATCAGAAACTGATGACATAGTGCTGTATTTTACTTCTTTATCTCTTTTTTTTCAACCAAAAATGCTTTGCTCTGATTAGGGGGTATTTGAATTAAAACACAGGTGTGCAGGCTAAATGGGAACAGGTGGGTGCCATGATTGGGAATAAAAACAGCTTCCCAAAAAATGCTCAGTCTTTCACAAGAAAGGATGGGGCGAGGTACACCCCTTTGTCCACAACTGCGTGAGCAAATAGTCAAACAGTTTAAGAACAACATTTCTCAAAGTGCAATTGCAAGAAATTTAGGAATTTCCAACATCTACGGTCCATAATATCATCAAAAGGTTCAGAGAATCCGGAGAAATCACTCCACGTAAGCGGCATGGCCGGAAACCAACAATAAATGGCCGTGACCTTCAATCCCTCAGACGGCACTGCATCAAAAACCGACATTAATCTCTAAAGGATATCACCACATGGCCTAAGGAACACTTCAGAAAATTACTGTCACTAAATACAGTTTGTCGCTACATCTGTAAGTGCAAGTTGAAGCTCTACTATGCAAAGCAAAGGCCATTTATCAACAACACCCAGAAACGCCGCAGGCTTCTCTGGGCCCGAGATCATCTCATATGGACTAATGCAAAGTGGAAAAGTTTTATGTGGTCTGACGAGTCCACATTTCAAATATTTGGGGGAAATATTTGACATCCTGTCATCCGGACTAAAGGGGAAACGAACCATCCAGACTGTTATCAATGCAAAGTTCAAAAGCCAGCACCTGTGATGGTATGGGGGTGCATTAGTGCCCAAGGCATGGGTAACTTACACATCTGTGAAGGCACCATTAATGCTGAAAGGTACATACAGGTTTTGGAACAACATATGCTGCCATCTAAGTGCCGTCTTTTTCACGGACGCCCCTGCTTATTTCAGCGAGACAATGCCAAGCCACATTCAGCGCGTGTTACAACAGCGTGGCTTCGTAAAAAAGAGTGCGGGTACTTTCCTGGCCCGCCTGCAGTCCAGACCTGTCTCCCATCGAAAATGTGTGGCGCATTGTCCATCCATTTTCTACCGCTTATTCCCTTTTGGCGCCTATCTCAGCTACAATCGGGCGGAAGGCGGGATACACGCTGGACAAGTCACCACCTCATCGCAGGGCCAACACAGATAGACAGACAACATTCACACTCACATTCACACACTAGGGCCAATTTAGTGTTGCCAATCAACCTATCCCCAGGTGCATGTCTTTGGAAGTGGGAGGAAGCCGGAGTACCCGGAGGGAACCCACGCAGTCACGGGGAGAACATGCAAACTCCACACAGAAAGATCCCGAGCCCGGGATTGAACCCAGGACTACTCAGGACCTTTGTATTGTGAGGCAGACGCACTAACCCCTCTGCCACTGTTTATTTAATCCAATCCACTTTATTCTGTGATGAGGTAGCAATTTTTCTCCGCCTCTATTTTTTAAATTGTATTTATTTACTAGCAAGCTGGTCTCGCTTTGCTCGACATTTTTAATTGTAAGAGAGACAAAACTCAAATAGAATTTGAAAATCCAAGAAAATATTTGAAAGACTTGGTCTTCACTTGTTTAAATACATTCATTTATTTTTTACTTTGCTTCTTATAACTTTCAGAAAGACAATTTTAGAGAAAAAATACAACCTTAAAAATGATTTTTAGGATTTTTAAACACGTATACCTAATTACCTTTTAAAATGATTCCTCTTCTTTCCTGATGATTTAAAACAATGTTAAAGTAAATTTATTTTTTTTATTGTAAAGGATAATAAATACATTTTAATTTAATTCTTAATTTTAGCTTCTGTTTTTTCGACAAAGAATATTTGTGAAATATTTCTTCAAACTTATTATGATTAAAATAAAATTAAAAATATTCTGGCAAATCTATAAAATCTGTAAAATCAAATTTAAATCTTATTTCAAAGTCTTTTGAATTTCTTTTAAAATTTTTATTCTGAAAAACCTAGAAGAAATAATTTTTTGTCTTTGTATTTATGTAATATAGCTTGGTCCAATCTGTTATATATTCTAACAAAGTGCAGATTGGATTTTAACCTATTCAAAACATGTCATCAAAATTCTAAAATTAATCTTAATCAGGAAGAAATATTAATGATGTTCCATGAATTATTTTTTTCAATTTTTCAAAAAGAGTTAAAGGTAAATTGAGCAAATTGGCTATTTCTGGCAATTTACTTAAGTGTGTATCAAACTGGTAGCCCTTCGCATTAATCAGTACCCAAGAAGTAGCTCTTGGTTTCAAAAAGGTTGGTGACCCCTGGTATATAGTGACACAAAGGCCTGGTGACTTTGGGATTCACATCATTTTGCAATGGTCCCAATTCTGGCAAATCTAGAAAATCTGTAGAATCAAATTTAAATCTTATCTCAAAGTCTTTTGAATTTCTTTAAAAAAATGTATTCTGGAAAATCTACAAGAACTAATGATTTGTCTTTGTATTTATATAACATAGCTTGGTCCAATTTGTTCTATATTCTAACAAAGTGCAGATTGGATTTTAACCTATTTAAAACATGTCATCAAAATTCTAAAATTAATCTTAATCAGGAAAAAATACTAATGATGTTCCATAAATTATTTTTTAATTTTTTTTTTAAATATTCAAATTAGCCAGTTCTATTAATAAAAACATAGAGTTAAAGGTAAATTGAACAAATTGGCTATTTCTGGCAATTTATTTAAGTGTGTATCAAACTGTTAGCCCTTCGCATCAATCAGTACCCAAGAAGTAGCTCTTCGTTTCAAAAAAGTTGTTAACCCCTGGTATATAGTGACACAAAGGCCTGGTAACTTTGGGATTCACATCATTTTGCAATGGTCCCAATTCTGGCAAATCTAGAAAATCTGTAGAATCAAATTTAAATCTTATTTCAAAGTCTTTTGAATTTCTTTAAAAAAATGTATTCTGGAAAATCTAGAAGAACTAATGATTTGTCTTTGTATTTATGTAATATAGCTTGGTCCAATTTGTTATATATTCTAACAAAGTGCAGATTGGATTTTAACCTATTTAAAACATGTCATCAACATTCTAAAATTAATATTAATCAGGAAAAAATACAAATGATGTTCCTTAAATTCTTTTTGTATTTTTTTCAAAAAGATTCAATTTGTTTATTAATAATAACACAGAGTTAAAGATAATTGAGCAAATTGGCTATTTCTGGCAATTTATTCAAGTGTGTATCAAACTGTTAGCCCTTCGCATTAATCAGTACCCAAAAAGTAGCTCTTGGTTTCAAAAAAGTTGTTGACCCCTGGTATATAGTGGCACAAAGGCCTGGTGACTTTGGGATTCACATCATTTTGCAATGGTCCCAATTCTGGCAAATCTAGAAAACTGTAGAATCAAATTCAAATCTTATTTCAAAGTATTTTGAATTTCTTTTAAAATGTTTATTCTGGAAAATCTAGAAACTAATGATTTGTCTTTGTATTTATATAATATAGCTTGGTCCAATTTGTTATATATTCTAACAAAGTGCAGATTGGATTTGAACCTATTTAAAACATGTCATCAAAATTCTAAAATTAATCTTAATCAGGAAAAAATATTAATGATGTTCCATATACATAAATACATCTGTCATCTCTATCTTTTTTTTTTATTTATTTATTTATTTCATTTATTTTTTTAAATTTATACTACCATATTGTATATGCACCTTAGGAGGAGCTGCTCCAATTTCGTTGTTCTTTGAACCTGTTCATTGCAATAATGACAATAAAACTCTATTCTATTCTATTCTAAATATTTTTTTTAATTTTTTTTTAAATATTTAAATTAGCCAGTTTTATTAATAAAAACATAGAGTTAAAGGTGAATTGAACAAATTGGCTATTTCTGGCAATTTATTTAAGTGTGTATCAAACTGTTAGCCCTTCGCATTAATCAGTACCCAAAAAGTAGCTCTTGGTTTCAAAAAGGTTGGTGACCCCTGGTATATAGTGACACAAAGGCCTGGTGACATCATTTTGCAATGGTCCCAAGTCAGTGAGGACTGGACCAAAACCTAAAATTTCAGTATTTCCCTCATTCCTTATTAAAAAAAAAAAATTCTGGGCTAACCGAGCCTTGACGTGGCATAAACATTTGAGAAGGGGTGTCGTCCCCCCGCCCCGCTCACACACAAAATAGTCATTTCAAAGCGACGATCAGAAGTTGGCGAGTAAACGCCGCTTTTCAGGATAAAACATTTGTCACACCAAAATCACCGCAGTCTCTCACTCTTAGTTGTTTTCGGTCGAGTTTCCGTCACCCCGGCAGACATTCTCCCCCCCCACCCGCTGCAAGGTGACGACGGTTAGCGTGTGCTCGGCGTAAAAAGTGCTAATTGAGGAAACCTCGTGCAACCTTATTAGCCGTCCTCCTCCTGCAGCCCGGGCCTCAGATCATTTGTTTCATTTGGAGCGTCGCCATAGCTCAGCAGGTGACCGCGAGGAGGGGCCTCCTTTTCTCCGGGGGGGCCCGCAAACGCTTGTTTTTTGTCGCTTTAGGTCACGGCGGCGTCTCCCTTACACCCCCCCACCC
>NC_084637.1:7190272-7212772 GCF_033978795.1 Nerophis ophidion
ACGTTAGTAGCTCAAACTCCATTTTCAGCAGAGTGTTTGAAGACAGAGGATGAAAGTCTTCCCTCTCCCTTTCTCTCTCGCTCGCTCGCTCTCCGGACACTGCTGACAGACAACTTAGTGGCCGACCGTTTCTTTAATTTAAAGCAGTCGGCTGTTTTTCCCCCAGTTGAAAGAGTATTGACCAGATGGAGCGCTGGGCAGATAAAGACACGGCGTGGGTGCCACTGAAGTCAGCTCGGTCTCCCGAGATAAAGGAGACGTGAGCGGTCCTGTGTAAGAGTGTGGATTTTAGAGAAGAGCGAGAAAGGTTTGATGTCTTTGAAGCTACACTATATTGCCAAAAGTATTTGGCCACCCATTCAAATGATCAGAATCAACGGACTTTAGAGCAGTGGAGACACGTTCTCTGGAGTGATGAATCATGCTTTTCCATCTGGCAATCTGATGGAGGAGTCTGGGTTTGGAAGTTGCCAGGGGAACGGTAAAATGTGAAATTTGGTGGAGGAGGAATTATGGTGCGGGGTTGTTTTTCAGGAGTTGGGCCAGTGAAAAGAACTTTGAATGCTCCAGGATACAATTCCTTGCTCCCAACTTTCTGTAAAACAGTTTGGAGCGGGCCTCCTTCCTCCCCACCAGTGCACAAAGCAAGGTCCATTTAGACATGGATGACAGACTCTGGTGTGGATGAACTTGACTGGCCTGCACAGAGTCCTGACCTGAAGCTGATAGAACACCTTTGGGATGAATTATTATGGAGTATTTTTCACCTTTTATACGACGTCATGTTGCAAAAATATATAGAACAGGTGAAACAACACAAAGAGATGGTCGGAGGAGGCACTTTAGCTTTATTTAGAGAGGTGAGAAAATCATGAACGACTCGTTCAAATGTTCTACTGATGGCTTCCGGGTTTTCCTACATTTCCCACAATGCATTGCCTTTTTTACCACGCTCATTTCAGCTAATCGTTGAACTACAATACTAACAATGTTTGTGATTGTCAACTCCCACGATCGAAGTGAGAGAAGTTTTAATAGGTCATCGCATTCGTGAGAGTATTTCCGGACAAATGGAAGCGGCTAAAATAATGTATTTTTTTTAAATTTTATTAACTTTTATTTATCATATGCAACATTTACAATAATCATACTTGCCAACCTTGAGACCTCCGAATTCGGGAGATAGGTGGGGTTGAGGTGGGTGGGGTGTATATTGTGGCATCCTGGAAGAGTTAGTGCTGCAAGGGGGGCTCCTGGAAGAGTTAGTGCTGCAATGGAGACGGCGTGGCGCAGTGGTAGTGTGGCCGTGCGCTTTGCGAGGGTCCCTGGTTCAATCCCCACCTAGTACCAACCTCGTCACGTCCGTTGTGTCCTGAGTAAGACACTTCACCCTTGCTCCTGATGGGTGCTGGTTATCGCCTTGCATGGCAGCTCCCTCCATCAGTGTGTGAATGTGTGTGTGAATGGGTGAATGTGGAAGTAGTGTCAAAGCACTTTGAGTACCTTGAGGGTAGAAAAGCGCTATACAAGTACAACCCATTTATTTATTTATCATTTAATTAGAACGGAGACTGAGAGCCAAGTCTCGACCAACATTAGTGTGTGATCTCACCAATGCGCTTTTGGAAGAATGGTCGAAAATTCGTATAAACACATTCCTCAACGTTGTGGACAGCCTTTCTAGAAGAGTTGAAGCTGTAATAGCTGCAAAAGCTGGACCGACATCATCTTCAACCTGTCATGATGTGGACTTGGGTGCGATTTGTTTTCCCGTGGTGCAAAGCGATTGGATCAGACATGAAGTGAAGGTAATGACATTTTAATTTTATTCAAAAAAAGGAACAAACTCATGACAGATGACAGACTCTGGTGTGGATGAACTTGACTGGCCTGCACAGAGTCCTGACCTGAAGCTGATAGAACACCTTTGGGATGAATTAGAACGGAGACTGAGAGCCAGGTCTAGACCAACATTAGTGCGTGATTTCACCAATGCGCTTTTGGAAGAATGGTAAAAAATTCCTATAAACACACTCCTCAACGTTGTGGACAGCCTTTCTAGAAGAGTTGAAGCTGTAATAGCTGCAAAAGCTGGACCGACATCATCTTCAACCTGTCATGATGTGGACTTGGGTGCGGTTTGTTTTCCCGTGGTGCAAAGTGATTGGACCGGACACGACGTGAAGGTAATGACATTCTAATTTTATTCAAAAAAAGGAACAAACGAAAAGCACTCGCAGAGGAGGTATAAAAACTTGACTATGAAAACAAAAAAACTAGCACTATGGCATGAATAACAAAAAACTGACTTTGAACGAGATATGGGCTTGGATCATCGGCATAGAGCAAGGGTGCGTAGAGGGTGGTAGAGGGTGATCGAGGGTGATGTCGCCAGGCTGACTACCTGGCAACTGTGGCTTAAATAATACTGTGGTGATTGAACGGGTGCGTGAGTCAAAACAAATCAGGTGCGTGACATGACAGGTGAAACTAATGGGTAAACATGGAAACAAGACAAGGGAGTGAAAAAGCAGGAACTAAAAAGAGTCCAAAAACCAAACAGGACATAACTTAAACAAAGCATGATCCCAGGCATGACAGAACCCTATGGGTTAGGAATGGGATGGCACTTTCAAGTTCGTGTTTGAGTCTAGGCATATGTAGTGTATGTCTTAACAGCAAAATTCTGAATAGGTGAACAGAATTAAGACTAAGGTTGACCAAGTGTAAGTGTTTGAAAAGTTGTTGGTGTTAAAGCTAAAGAAAGTAAGGTCTCTCGGATCCGTATTTGTTTTCGTACTAGCATACCTAAAAAAAATTGGAACCTGAGTTGTCGTTGATGTTTTTGCATTAAAAGTAGCATATATGATGCTGAGGGCTGACTCCAGGCATGCACAATTTGTGTGGTTGTTTAGGGCCGCAACCATTACGTGACCCAAATGATCATAAAGGCTCGGTTGGTAGAACGGCCGTGTCAGCAACTTGAGGGTTGCAGGTTCGATTCCCGCTTCCGCCATCCTAGTCACTGCCGTTGTGTCCTTGGGCAAGATACTTTACCCACCTGCTCCCAGTGCCACCCACACTGGTTTAAATGTAACTTAGATATTGGGTTTCACTATGTAAAGCGCTTTGAGTCACTAGAGAAAAGCGCTAAATAAATATGATTCACTTCACTTCACTCTTACCACACTTAAGTCCTTTTAGATACTCACTGTTTGTGTATTCCAATACTAATTAGAGCCTTAGAGTTTTCAATTTTCAATTTGCGCCTGAGCGTTGCTTTGTTGGGTCTGCTCCTGTTCCTGCAAGGGACACAGCAGAGGCCACCACAGTTTATATGTTTTTTTGGTTGTTTTTTTGTTGTTGTTGTTTTTTGGGCTTCACGGTGGCAGAGGGGTTAGTCCGTCTGCCTCACAATACGAAGTTCCTGCAGTCCTGGGTTCAAATCCAGGCTCGGGATCTTTCTGTGTGGAGTTTGCATGTTCTCCCCGTGACTGCGTGGGTTCCCTCCGGGTACTCCGGCTTCCTCCCACTTCCAAAGACATGCACCTGGGGATAGGTTGATTGGCAACACTAAATTGGCCCTAGTGTGTGAATGTGAGTGTGAATGTTGTCTGTCTATCTGTGTTGGCCCTGCGATGAGGTGGCGACTTGTCCAGGGTGTACCCTGCCTTCCGCCCGATTGTAGCTGAGATAGGCGCCAGCGCCCCCCCCCCGCCACCCCGAAAGGGAATAAGCGGTAGAAAATGGATGGATGGATGTTTTACTTTTGTGGCTGTGTGTAGAAGTGGCTGGTTGCATTAGCTCTGATCTTTTAATGTATTTAATGTGTTTTGTGTTCTTTGATATTTCCATCTTACACACATATTTATGTGTGCTATGGCCATGAGCTTTTTTTTTCTCTTGGCCTCAGTGTGGACCCACTCTCCAGGGGCCCACTCTTAGACTGATTTTTTTTTTCTCACCCCAGCGTTTACCTGTATCTTACCTTTTTTCTAAGTAGCACCAGAAGTTGGCAAACCCATTAGTGATCCTATTCTGTCTCCCTGTTATGTTTGTCTGATCTTGAATGAGATCATGCTCCAAATCTTAATTTCCCCTCGAGGATTAATAAAGTACTTCTGAATTCTGATTCTGATGAGCAACTTATACAATCAAATTCTAAAAAAGGAAAAAATGGTCAAAATGGCCTCACAAATCAATCAATCAATCAATCAATCAATGTTTATTCATATAGTCCTAAATCAAAAGTGTCTCAAAGTCTCAAAATCTTGATCAGGGCCACAAATGACAAACACTGGTGATGCTCTCTCAGAAGAGTACTGTGGTTTCCGAAGAGAACAATTGTGATGATGACCATCCATCCATAAAGTTAATTTAACTTTGATTATTATTTTTAACTGTTTGTAAATGTTGGAATTTATAAATAAAGGTTTATAAAAAAAAAAAAATGTGCGGTTGATTATGTGACCGCCTGGCTCTATTTGATTGGTGAAACGGAGTCAAACGTCACCAGTGACTGCATTTGATTGGTGAAACGCAGGCATGTGATGGATCCTACTATGAAGGTCTGCCTGACAAACCAAAACAAACAAATATACTCAATCCATCCATCCATCCATCATCTTCCGCTTATCCGAGGTCGGGTCGCGGGGGCAGCAGCCTAAGCAGGGAAGCCCAGACTTCCCTATCTCCAGCCACTTCGTCTAGCTCTTCCCGGGGGATACCGAGGCGTTCCCAGGCCAGCCGGGAGACATAGTCTTCCCAACGTGTCCTGGGTCTTCCCTGTGGCCTCCTACCAGCTGGACGTGCCCTAAACACATCCCTAGGGAGGCGTTCGGGTGGCATCCTGACCAGATGCCCGAACCACCTCATCTGGCTCCTCTCGATGTGGAGGAGCAGCGGCTTTACGTTGAGTTCCTCCCGGATGGCAGAGCTTCTCACCCTATCTCTAAGGGAGAGACCCGCCACCCGGCGGAGGAAACTCATTTCGGCCGCTTGTACCCGTGATCTTATCCTTTCGGTCATGACCCAAAGCTCATGACCATAGGTGAGGATGGGAACGTAGATCGACCGGTAAATTGAGAGCTTTGCCTTCCGGCTCAGCTCCTTCTTCACCACAACGGATCGATACAACGTCCGCATTACTGAAGACGCCGCACCGATCCGCCTGTCGATCTCACGATCCACTCTTCCCCCACTCGTGAACAAGACTCCTAGGTACTTGAACTCCTCCACTTGGGGCAGGGTCTCCTCCCCAACCCGGAGATGGCACTCCACCCTTTTCCGGGCGAGAACCATGGACTCGGACTTGGAGGTGCTGATTCTCATTCCGGTCGCTTCACACTCGGCTGCAAACCGATCCAAATATACTTAAGTAAAAGTAAAAGTATGTTGCACTAAAACTACTCTTAGAAGTACGATTCATCCCAAATTTACTCAAGTAGATGTAACGGAGTAAATGTAACGCGTTACTACCCACCTCTGGTCGTGAACGCATAACAGGTGAAAACTGATGGGTTGGCATGGTGACAAAAAAAACAAGAGTGCCCAAAGAATCCAAAACAAAACAGAACGTCACCACAAAACACGACAGTTCTAACAACTATAAAACATAATAATGTTACATAGGGGTCTTTACAACCGAGTTCTTCAAACCAAGAACTTCAACTTTGACCGAATGACAGTTTGATTATGTTTGAGTTTTTCTTCTGTTGGTTGTATTTCCTGTCAGCGCTCTCGTTTTGGTTCTGTTTCCTGTTTTTCTCCCTGAGTGCTGTGTCCCCTCAGCTGTGGCTGATTGGCACCTGGCCACACCTGGTGTCAATCAGCCAGCTACTATTTAAACCTGCTTTGTCCTCCACTCAGTGTTGGAGTATTGTCATGTCATGTCGATGTCACCACTACCTGTCATTGTCGATATGGTTACAGCTACTACCTGTCGTGATACTACTTGTCCTTGTCTCTGTCGTTGATTATGTTTTAGTTTTTCTTCAGTTGGTTGTATTTCCTGTCAGCGCTCTCGTTTTGGTTCTGTTTCCTGTTTGTCTCCCTGAGTGCTGTGTCCCCTCAGCCGTGGCTGATTGGCACCTGGCCACACCTGGTGTCAATCAGCAAGCTACTATTTAAACCTGCTTTGTCCTCCACTCAGTGTTGGAGTATTGTCATGTCATGTCGATGTCACCACTACCTGTCATTGTCGATATGGTTACAGCTACTACCTGTCGTGATACTACTTGTCCTTGTCTCTGTCGTTGATTATGTTTTAGTTTTTCTTCAGTTGGTTGTATTTCCTGTCAGCGCTCTCGTTTTGGTTCTGTTTCCTGTTTGTCTCCCTGAGTGCTGTGTCCCCTCAGCCGTGGCTGATTGGCACCTGGCCACACCTGGTGTCAATCAGCCAGCTACTATTTAAACCTGCTTTGTCCTCCACTCAGTGTTGGAGTATTGTCATGTCATGTCGATGTCACCACTACCTGTCATTGTCGATATGGTTACAGCTACTACCTGTCGTGATACTACTTGTCCTTGTCTCTGTCGTTGATTATGTTTTAGTTTTTCTTCAGTTGGTTGTATTTCCTGTCAGCGCTCTTGTTTTGGTTCTGTTTCCTGTTTGTCTCCCTGAGTGCTGTGTCCCCTCAGCTGTGGCTGATTGGCACATGGCTACACCTGGTGTCAATCAGCCAGCTACTATTTAAACCTGCTTTGTCCTCCACTCGGTGTTGGAGTATTGTCATTTCTTGTCGATGTCACCACTACCTGTCATTGTCGATATGGTTACAGCTACTACCTGTCGTGATATTACTTGTCCTTGTCGCTGTCGTCGTAGCGGTAAGTTGTTCCTGTTAGCCATTTGTAGTTTGCTTTCTCCTTGCTCCTTGTTTTGTATTTTCCTGTTAGCCGTTAGCTATTCCCAGTTTTTCTGTTCCTAGTTCCTGTTCCCTGCTTCCAGTTTGTTTGTTCCTGGTTCTTGGTTTGTGGTTCTTCTTTATTTTTACATTTTTGGACATTTTCCTATTCAATGCCTGCCACCATCTCTGCATCTTGGGGTTCGTCACCAATACAATGTGACAATACAGGCTGTATTGAATTTAAATCATGCACCCTCCTTGCTATTACCATTGAATCTCATTGTTTCCCATGCAAACCAAGCAAATTCGAGGGTTTATCCATAACTGTGAGTAGAGTGAGCTCGCATGTTTTTTTTCTGCTGTTTTTTTTTTTTATATATATTTGTAGTCTACATTAGCATGCAGCCAAAGCATCCTGGTTTGGCCTCTGAGGAGCTCAGCATCATTGGCGCTGGCTGTAGCTGCAGGCGAAAACAATAGAGCTTTAAACGCACGCTGTCGAAGAAGAAATGCCTTCAGTCTCGCAGCTCGTTCAAATCGTTTGTTGCCGCGTGCACCCGCGTGTGTGTCTGTGTGTGTGTGTGTGTGTGTATTTGTGTCAATCCTTTTGCTGAGTGGCGCGATGCTGCCGGGTGCTCCCTGCGTCTGCTTGCTGGATATCAGGCACCCGGGGATCCTCAGAAGCAGGCATAAGCAGTTAATGCACCTCAGCAGAGAGCATGTGCACTTAAGACAATTATGGCACACACACGTGTAGGTGTGTGTTTCCATGTGATAGAGAGACAAAGATGCAGGAAGGGGAGCTTTTTTTCCTCAATGTGCGCTTCGTTCTCTGAAATTAGAATCTTTACTGCTCTTGAGAGTTAAAAAAAAATGTCTGTTTCATTTTTGGGGGCCTGACGGTTCTGACAACAAAGCTAAGCACCACACACACACACACACACACACACACACACACTATCTCTTGCTTCTTTTGATACAAGAAAAAGTCTACCAATTCTGTCAACCCGAAAAATGGAGAAACGTCTTCCGTATTGAGAATTCATTGGTTTTGTAGTTTTGACATTGTCCAATACAAATTATGTACAATATTTACACATTTATTCTATCTGGAAAAAACAACATGAATAATTCAACTATGACTGTGTTGTTCCGCACATACGCCAAGTTGCGTTTGCCTCGTTTATGTTTTATTTAGCTTTTGTAGAAATGCAACACTGTGTTATCATGTTTTGTTTAGTTGTGTTAAGTTACTACAAGACTCCATTAGTTCCTGTTTTTTCACTCCCTTGTTTTGTTTCCATAACAACTCATTGGTTTCACCTGTGCTCATTTGGACTCACGCACCTGTGTTAATCATGTCAATATTATTTAAGCTTGTAGTTGCCAGGCAGTCGGCCTGGCGTCATTGCTGTTGCTCCATGCTCCATGTGATAGAGAAAAAGGATGCAGGAAGGGGAGCTTTTTTTCCTCAATGTGCGCTTCGTTCTCTGAAATTAGAATCTTTACTGCTCTTGAGAGTTGAAAAAAAAATGTCTGCTTTATTTTTGGGGGCCTGACGGTTCTGACAACAAAGCTAAGCACCACATACACACACACACACACACACACTATCCCCTGCTTCTTTTGATACAAGAAAAATGAAGTCTACCAATTCTGTCAACCCGAAAAATTGAGAAACGTCTTCCGTATTGAGAATTCATTGGTTTTGTAGTTTTGACATTGTCCAATACAAATTATGTACAATATTTACACATTTATTCTATCTGGAAAAAACAACATTAATAATTAAAATATGACTGTGTCGTTCCGCACACACGCCAAGTTGCGTTTACCTCGTTTATGTTTTATTTAGCTTTTGTAGAAATGCAACACTGTGTCATCATGTTTTGTTTAGTTGTGTTAAGTTACTTCAAGACTCCATTAGTTCCTGTTTTTTCACTCCCTTGTTTTGTTTCCACGACAACTCATTGGTTTCACCTGTGCTCATTTGGACTCACGCACCTGATTTCTTTAGGACTCACGCACCTGTGTTAATCATGTCAATATTATTTAAGCTTGTAGTTGCCAGGCAGTCGGCCTGGCGTCATTGCTGTTGCTCCATGCTCCATTTGATGGAGAGACAAAGATGCAGGAAGGGGAGCTTTTTCCTCAATATGTGCTTCATTCTCTGAAATTAGAATCTTTACTGCTCTTGAGAGTTGAAAAAAAAATGTCTGCTTTATTTTTGGGGGCCTGACGGTTCTGACAACAAAGCTAAGCACCACACACACACACACACACACACTATCTCCTGCTTCTTTTGATACAGGAAAAATGAAGTCTACCAATTCTGTCAACCCGAAAAATGGAGAAACGTCTTCCGTAATGAGAATTCATTGGTTTTGTAGTTTTGACATTGTCCAATACAAATAATGTACAATATTTACACATTTATTCCATCTGGAAAAAACATCATTAATAATTAAAATATGACTGGGTCGTTCCGCACACACGCCCAGTTGCGTTTGCCTCTTTTATGTTTTATTTAGCTTTTGTAGAAATGCAACACTGTGTCATCATGTTTTGTTTAGTTGTGTTAAGTTACTACAAGACTCCTTTAGTTCCTGTTTTTTCACTCCCTTGTTTTGTTTCCATAACAACTCATTGGTTTCACCTGTGCTCATTTGGACTCACGCACCTGATTTCTTCAGGACTCACGCACCTGTGTTAATCATGTCAATATTATTTAAGCTTGTAGTTGCCAGGCAGTCGGCCTGGCGTCATTGCTGTTGCTCCATGCTCCATGTGATGGAGAAACAAAGAGGCAGGAAGGAGAGCTTTTTCCTCAATGTGCGCTTTGTTCTCTGAAATTAGAATCTTTACTGCTCTTGAGAGTTAAAAAAAAAATGTCTGCTTTATTTTTGGGGGCCTGACGGTTCTGACAACAAAGCTAAGCACCACACAGACACACACACACACACACACACACACACTATCTCCTGTTTCTTTTGATACAAGAAAAATGAAGTCTACCAATTCTGTCAACCCGAAAAATGGAGAAACGTCTTCCGTATTGAGAATTCATTGGTTCTGTAGTTTTGACATTGTCCAATACAAATTATGTACAATATTTACACATTTATTCTATCTGGAAAAAACAACATGAATAATTCAACTATGACTGTGTTGTTCCGCACATACGCCAAGTTGCGTTTGCCTCGTTTAAGTTTTATTTAGCTTTGATAGAAATGCAACACTGTGTCACAATGTTTTGTTTAGTTGTGTTAAGTTACTTCAAGACTCCATTAGTTCCTGTTTTTTCACTCCCTTGTTTTGTTTCCATGACAATTCATTGGTTTCACCTGTGCTCATTTGGACTCACGCACCTGATTTCTTTAGGACTCACGCACCTGTGTTAATCATGTCAATATTATTTAAGCTTGTAGTTGCCAGGCAGTCGGCCTGGCGTCATTGCTGTTGCTCCATGCTCCATGTGATAGAGAGACAAAGATGCAGGAAGGGGAGCTTTTTTCCTCAATGTGCGCTTCGTTCTCTGAAATTAGAATCTTTACTGCTCTTGAGAGTTTAAAAAAAATGTCTGCTTTATTTTCGGGGGCCTGACGGTTCTGACAACAAAGCTAAGCACCACATACACACACACACACACACACACACACACACACACACACTATCTCCTGCTTCTTTTGATACAAGAAAAATGAAGTCTACCAATTCTGTCAACCCGAAAAATGGAGAAACGTCTTCCGTATTGAGAATTCATTGGTTTTGTAGTTTTGACATTGTCCAATACAAATTATGTACAATATTTACACATCTGGAAAAAACAACACGAATAATTCAGGTATGACCGTGTTGTTCCGCACATACGCCAAGTTGCGTTTGCCTCGTTTATGTTTTATTTAGCTTTTGTAGAAATGCAACACTGTGTTATCATGTTTTTTTTAGATGTGTTAAGTTACTACAAGACTCCATTAGTTCCTGTTTTTTCACTCCCTTGTTTTGTTTCCATAACAACTCATTGGTTTCACCTGTGCTCATTTGGACTCACACACCTGATTTCTTTAGGATTCACGCACCTGTGTTAATCATGTCAATATTATTTAAGCTTGTAGTTGCCAGGCAGTCGGCCTGGCGTCATTGCTGTTGCTCCATGCTCCATTTGATGGAGAGACAAAGATGCAGGAAGGGGAGCTTTTTCCTCAATATGTGCTTCATTCTCTGAAATTAGAATCTTTACTGCTCTTGAGAGTTGAAAAAAAAATGTCTGCTTTATTTTTGGGGGCCTGACGGTTCTGACAACAAAGCTAAGCACCACACACACACACACACACACACACACACACACACACACACACACACACACACACACACACACTATCTCCTGCTTCTTTTGATACAGGAAAAATGAAGTCTACCAATTCTGTCAACCCGAAAAATGGAGAAACGTCTTCCGTAATGAGAATTCATTGGTTTTGTAGTTTTGACATTGTCCAATACAAATAATGTACAATATATACACATTTATTCTATCTGGAAAAAACAACATGAATAATTCAACTATGACTGTGTTGTTCCGCACACACGCCAAGTTGCGTTTGCCTCTTTTATGTTTTATTTAGCTTTTGTAGAAATGCAACACTGTGTCATCATGTTTTGTTTAGTTGTGTTAAGTTACTTCAAGACTCCATTAGTTCCTGTTTTTTCACTCCCTTGTTGTGTTTCCATGACAACTCATTGGTTTCACCTGTGCTCATTTGGACTCACGCACCTGATTTCTTTAGGATTCACGCACCTGTGTTAATCATGTCAATATCATTTAAGCTTGTAGTTGCCAGGCAGTCGGCCTGGCGTCATTGCTGTTGCTCCATGCTCCATGTGATAGAGAAAAAGATGCAGGAAGGGGAGCTTTTTCCTCAATGTGCGCTTCGTTCTCTGAAGTTAGAATCTTTACTGCTCTTGAGAGTTAAAAAAAAATGTCTGCTTTATTTTTGGGGGCCTGATGGTTCTCACAACAAAGCTAAGCACCACACACACACACACACACACACACACACTCACACACACACACTATCTCCTGCTTCTTTTGATACAAGAAAAATGAAGTCTACCAATTCTGTCAACCCGAAAAATGGAGAAACGTCTTCCGTATTGAGAATTCATTAGTTTTGTAGTTTTGACATTGTCCAATACAAATTATGTACAATATTTACACATTTATTCTATCTGGAAAAAACAACATGAATAATTCAACTATGATTATGTTGTTCCGCAAGCACGTCTATCACCTGCTTAGTTGCGTTTGCCTCTTTTATGTTTTATTTAGCTTTTATAGAAATGCAACACTGTGTCATGTTTTGTGATCATGTATTGTTTAGTTGTGTTATGTTACTTCAAGACTCCATTAGTTCTTGTTTTTTCACTCCCTTGCATTGTTTCCATGTTTATATATATATATATATATATATATATATATATATATATATATATATATATATATATATATATATATATATATATATATATGTAAAATTGTTACTTAATTTTTGCAAAATGGTGACATTTGTCATAAAATAATCTGACTTTTATTGCAATATTGCCAATTTTTAGGGTCCGCAGGCCCTTTGCAAAGTACTCCTGAGGACCCTATTGAAACTGGTGCGTTTTATTTTTTGTTGTTCTTGTAAAATAAAGACATTTTTGGAGTAAAATTATGACCGTTGTCATTGTTTTGCCCCCAAAAAATCTGATTATTATTATAATATTGCCACATTTTTTGTTGTTCTTGTAATGTAGTGACATTTTTGAGTAAAATTATGAATTTTTTATGTAAAATTGTTACTTAATTATTGAAAAATGGTGACATTTGTCATATAATATTCTGACTTTTATCGCAATATTGCCACTGTTTTTTGTTTTTCTTGTAAAATAGTGACGTTTTTTTGAGTAAAATTAAGACCTTTGTCATTGTTTCGCAAAGAAAAATTCCGATTATTATTATAATATTGCCAAATGTTTTGTTGTTCTTGTAAAATAGTGACAATTTTGAAGTAAAACTATGACTTTTTTATGTAAAATTGTTACTTAATTATTGCAAACTGGTGACATTTGTCATATAATGTTCTGACTTTTATCACAATATTGCCAATTTAATATGTTGTTCTTGTGAAAATAGTGACATTTTTTGAGTAAAATATGACCATTGTCATTGTTTTTCAAAGAAAAAATCTGATTATTATTATAATATTGCCGAATGTTTTGTTGTTCTTGTACTGTAGTGACATTTTTGGAGTAAAATTATGACTTTTTTATGTAAAAGTATTACTTAATTATTGCAAAATGGTGACATTTGTCATATAATATTCTGACTTTTATCGCAATATTGCCAACCTATGTTTTTCTTGTAAAATAGTGACATTTTTTGAGTAAAATATGACCATTGTCATCATTTTTCAAAGAAAAAATCGGATTATTATTATAATATTGCCAATTTTTTTTATTTTTATTTTAAAATACTGAAATTTTTTTGTAAAATTATGACATTTGTCATTGTTTTGCCAAGAAAAATTCAGATTCTTATTATATTATTGCCAATTTTTTTGTTGGTCTTGTCAAGTGGTGACATTTTTGAGTAAAATTATGACCTTTTTATGTCAAATTGTTTCTTAATTATTGCAAAATGGTGACATTTGTCATATAAAATTCTGACTTTTATCACAGTATTGCCAAATTGTTTTGTAGTTCTTGTTAAATACTGACATTTTTGGAGTAAAATTATGACATCTGTCATTGTTTTGCCAAGAAAGATTCCGATTATTATTATATTATTGCCAATTTTTTTGTTGTTCTTGTAAAATAGTGACATTTTTTGATTAAAATATGACCATTGTCATCGTTTTTCAGACAAAAAATCAGATTATTATTATAATATTGCCTATTTTTTTTTATTTTTTTTTATAATCTAGTGACATTTTTGGAGTAAAATTATGCCTTATTTTATGTTAAATTATTACTTAATTATTGCAAAATGGTGACATTTGCCATATAAAATTCTGACTTTTATCACAATATTGCCAAATTGTTTTGTAGTTCTTGTAAAATAGTGACATTTTTTGATTAAAATATGACCATTGTCATCGTTTTTCAGACAAAAAATCAGATTATTATTATAATATTGCCTATTTTTTTTTATTTTTTTTTATAATCTAGTGACATTTTTGGAGTAAAATTATGACTTTTTTATGTAAAATGATTACTTAATTATTGGAAAATGGTGACATTTGTCATATAATATTCTAAATTGTATCGCAATATTGCCAATTTGTTATGTTGTTCTTGTAATGTAGTGACATTTTTTGAGTAAAATATGACCGTTGTCATCGTTTTTCAAAGAAAAAATCCATCCATCCATTTTCTATCATAATATTGCCAATTTTTTTTTTGTTTTTCTTGTAATGTAGTGACATTTTTGGATTAAAATTATGCCTTTTTTTTAATGTAAAATTATTACTTAATTATTGCGAAATGGTGACATTTGTCATAAAATATTCTGACTTTTATCGCAATATTGCCAACTTGTTATGTTTTTCTTGTAAAATAGTGACATTTTTTGAGTAAAATATGACCTTTGTCATGGTTTTTCAAAGAAAAAATCTGATTATTATTATAATATTGCCAAATGTTTTGTTGCTCTTGTAATGTAGTGACATTTTTGGAGTAAAACTATGACTTTTTTTATATAAAAGTTTTACTTAATTATTGCAAAATGGTGACATTTGTCATATAATATTCTGACTTTTATCGCAATATTGCCAATTTGTTATGTTGTTCTTGTAAAATAGTGACATTTTTTGAGTAAAATATGACCTTTGTCATGGTTTTTCAAAGAAAAAATCTGATTATTATTATAATATTGCCAAATGTTTTGTTGTTCTTGTAATGTAGTGACATTTTTGGAGTAAAATTAAATTATGCCTTTTCTTATGTAAAATTATTACTTAATTATTGCAAAATGGTGACATTTGTCATATAATATTCTGACTTTTATCACAATATTGCCAACTTCTTATGTTTTTCTTGTAAAATAGTGACATTTTTTGAGTAAAATATGACTTTTGTCATGGTTTTTCAAAGAAAAATCTGATTATTATTATAATATTGCCAAATGTTTTGTTGTTCTTGTAATGTAGTGTCATTTTTGGAGTAAAATTATGCCTTTTTTTATGTAAAATTGTTACTTAATTATTGCAAAATGGTGACATTTGTCATATAATATTCTGACTTGTATCGCAATATTGCCAATTTGTTATTTGTTCTTGTAAAATAGGGATATTTTTGGAGTAAAATTATGACAACTGTCATTGTTTTGCCAAGAATAATTCAGATTATTATTATAATATTGCCAAATGTTTTGTTGTTCTTGTAAAATAGTGACAATTTTGGAGTAAAACTATGACTTTCTTATGTAAAATTGTTACTTAATTATTGCAAAATGGTGACATTTATCATAAAATTCTGACTTTTATCGCAATATTGCCAATTTTTTTTTTGTAGTTCTTGTAAAATACTGTAATTTTTTTTGTAAAATTATAACCTTTGTCATGGTTTTGCCAAGAAAAATTCCGATTATTATTACAATATTGCCAAAATGTTAACGTTTTCTTATAAAATTATGACTTTTGTCGAGTAAAATTACGACTCTTTTCATGAAATTGCCAAAATGTTAAGCGTTTCTTGTAAAACTGTGACAGTTATTGAGTAAAATTCCGACTTTTGTCATAACATTGCGCAAATATTCCGTTTTTCTTGTAAAATTTTGACTTGCGTTGAGTAAAATTACGACTTTTATTGTAATACTGCGAAAATTCAAAGTTTTTCTTGTAAAAATGTAACCTTTTTTTGTGAAATTCCAACTCATTTTTTAAAACAAGCTTTTTTATATTTGCATCGTATGTGTAAGTGTGTGTGTGTGTGTGTGTGTGCGTGTGCGTGCGTGCGTGTGTGTGTGTGTGTGTGTGTGTGTGTGTGTGTGTGTGCCCTCCCACTCCCCACCATAGACAGCGGTCCATCTCACAGCACAGATTGGTCTTGACAGCAGCGCTATTTCAAGTTGGGGCTTTGAGCTAAATTGGTGTGAGCAATACCACCTGTGCCTGCAGACGGGCCGCTCAGGTTCACACATCCACTCCACAAAGAAGAGCCAGAACGGCGGAGGGGGTATTATTCTGCAGTGTGCACAGTATTGCTGGGTTGCAACCCGTCTTACTTTTAGTGACCGGAGTAGACTTTTCAAACTATCCGGTGGACCACACTTCTTGCAAGGAGTAGAAGCAGAAAAGAAAGGAGCCATACAAATTAAAGGCCTACTGAAATGAGATGTTCGTATTTAAACGGGGATAGCAGGTCCATTCTATGTGTCATACTTGATCATTTCACAATATTGCCATATTTTTGCTGAAAGGATTTAGTAGAGAACATCGACGATGAAGTTTGCAACTTTTGGTTGCTAATAAAAAAGCCTTGCCTGTACCGGAAGTAGCAGACGATGTGCGATGTGTTGTAGAGCTCCTCACATCTGAACATTGTTTACAATCATGGCCACCAGCAGTGAGAGCGATTCGGATCGAGAAAGCGACAAATTCCTCATTAATTTGAGCAAGGATGAAAGATTCGTGGATGAGGAAAGTGAGAGTGAAGGACTAGAAAAAAAAAATAGACTATACAGTGGGAGCGATTCAGATGTTACTAGACACATTTACTAGGATAATCCTGGAAAATCCCTTATCTGCTTATTGTGTTACTAGTGTTTTAGTGAGATTATATGGTCGTACCTGTACAACCTGAAGTCGACGGGTGGTGGCGACGCCCATATCTGCCCTTCGCAAGGGACCCTCTTCGAAACACGATATTTCGAAATGATCGCTGCATAATACACTGTACTTTGTGTGTGTGGTCCAATCCAACCGTGTTCGCTTGACATCTCTGTTCCATAGTAAAGCTTCACCGTCATCTTTCGGGAATGTAAACAATGAAACACCGGCTGTGTTTGTGTTGCTAAAGGCGGCCGCAAAACACCGCTTCCCATCTACAGCTTTCTTCTTTGACGTCTCCATTACTCATTGAACAAATTGCAAAAGATTTAGCAACACAGATGTCCGGAATACTGTGGAATTATGTGATGAAAAGAGACGACTTATGACTGTGAACGGTGCTGGAACAAAATGTCCTCTACAATGCGTGACGTCACACCGCGACCTTTTAGCATGATACTTCCGCGCAAAATTTAAAATGGCAATTTAGTAAACTAAACCGGCCGTATCGGCACGTGTTGCAATGTTAATATTTCATCATTGATATATAAACTATATGTGTGGTCGGTAGTAGTGAGTTTCAGTAGGCCTTTAAGCATTAGTTACTTTGTGTGTGTGGTCCAATCCAACTGTGTTCTCTTGACATCTCTGTTCCATAGTAAAGCTTTTTTTAGGGATATTCCGGGACTGGTAAATTTTTTAAAAAAACTTCAAAAAATACAACAAGCCACTGGGAACTGATTTTTATCGTTTTTAACCCTTTTGAAATTGTGATAATGTTCCCTTTTAAGAGGAGAAAACTATAATTTACGGGGGATATTGATTTTTGAAATAGGTGAAGCGAGAACGAATATAAAATACAAATGTATCACAGTTTTAGGTGTTAAATGGTGGAATAAGCTCAGTGATGAGCTGAAGACATGCACTTCTTTGGTAAGGTTTAAGAAAACCTTGAAAGGTGAAATAATTGAAAATTATAAAATATAGCAACTTTTACTTTCATCCCATTGATTTTTTTTTATTTTTTAAACGTTGTTGTTCCAGGCACTCTAATTTTCAGTGAAGGTATTGGATAGGCAAATATAAGCTTTGGCTTCAGAATTTCTAGGCGCAGTCAAGGCGTTGAGGGTTTCCGGTTTGGTGACCGCAGGATTAGGTCTCTGCTTTTTGCAGATGATGTGGTCCTGATGGCTTCATCTGACCGGGATCTTCAGCTCTTACTGTAACGGTTTGCAGCCGAGTGTGAAGCGACCGGAATGAGAATCAGCACCTCCAAGTCCGAGTCCATGGTTCTCGCCCGGAAAAGGGTGGAATGCCATCTCCGGGTTGGGGAGGAGTCCCTGCCCCAAGTGGAGGAGTTCAAGTACCTAAGAGTCTTGTTCACGAGTGGGGGAAGAGTGGATCGTGAGATCGACAGGCGGATCGGTGCGGCGTCCTCAGTAATGCGGACGTTGTACCGATTCGTTGTGGTGAAGAAGGAGCTGAGCCGGAAGGCAAAGCTCTCAATTTACCGGTCGATCTACGTTCCCATCCTCACCTATGGTCATGAGCTTTGGGTCATGACCGAAAGGATAAGATCACGGGTACAAGCGGCCGAAATGAGTTTCCTCCGCCGGGTGGCGGGGCTCTCCCTTAGAGATAGGGTGAGAAGCTCTGCCATCCGGGAGGAACTCAAAGTAAAGCCGCTGCTCCTCCACATCGAGAGGAGCCAGATGAGGTGGTTCGGGCATCTGGTCAGGATGCCACCCGAACGCCTCCCGAGGGAGGTGTTTAGGGCACGTCCAACTGGTAGGAGGCCACGGGGAAGACCCAGGACACGTTGGGAAGACTATGTCTCCCGGCTGGCCTGGGAACGCCTCGGGATCCCCCGGGAACTATCAGACTGCGTGTCCGGTAGTAGTGAGTTTCAGTAGGCCTTTAAAGCATTAGTTACTTTGTGTGTGTGGTCCAATTCAACCGTGTTCGCTTGACCGCTCTGTTCCATAGTAAAGATTCACCGTCATCTTTCGGGAATGTAAACAATCAAACACAGGCTGTGTTTGTGTTGCTAAAGGCGGCCGCAATACATCGCTTCCCACCTACAGCTTTCTTCTTTGATGTCTCCATTACTCATTGAACAAATTGCAAAAGATTTAGCAACACAGATGTCCGGAATACTGTGGAACTATGTGATGAAAAGAGACGACTTATAACTGTGAACGGTGCTGGAAAAAAAATGTCCTCTACAATGCGTGAGGTCACATGCACGGGTCATCATACCGCGACGTTTTAGCATGATACTTCCGCGCAAAATTTAAAATTGCAATTTAGTAAACTAAAAAGGCCGTATTGGCATGTGTTGCAATGCTAATATTTCATCATTGATATATAAACTATCAGACTGCGTGGTTGGTAGTAGTGGGTTTCTGTAGGCCTTTAAGCATTAGTTGATTAAAGATAAAGTTGCACACATTTTTATGTTTATTGTTGAATGCCGTCATTGCTGTAAAATCACCGTTTATTATTATTTGTGTTTTTGTTGTCAGGCAATTTATCTAAAACAGGGATGTCTAACTCATCTTAGATTGGGGGCCACATGAAGAAAAATGTACTCCCAAGAATGTCGGATTGGTAAAATCAGGGCACAATAACTTCAAAATAAAGACAACTTCTTCGTCTAAAAATAGAACAAGCACATTCTGAAAATGTACAAATCATAATATTGTTGGGGTTTTTTACACTTACATGTTGCGGTTAATAGTATTCTATCTTTATTTGTCATAAATGATGTGATAATGTTCGTCAGTTAACTCATTGGTGTTAATTTTCAATCCATCAAGATAAAAAAATTCGGTCAAAATCAAATTACAGGATGGTATTTATGTAGTTTGCTAATTTTCCTCAACTGACGTACTAACATCATGTGGTTTATTTTGTACATATGTAGCATCCTCTACAAAGATATAAAGAATAGCTATTGCGACATCTAGTGGACACATTTAGAAAAAGCTGTTTATTTCATTAAAAAATTGTATTTCATTCAATATACTTAGTAAACTCATCCCGCGGGCGGATAAAACCTGTTCGCGGGCCTGATCCGGGCCCTCAGGCCATAAGTTTGACACCCCTGGTCTAAAACATGAAGGGATTTAATTGGATAATTTATTTATATATCACAATAAAAAATAAAAAAACACAATAAAAGCAATAAAAACAGCAGAATACAAAACATTACGGGCATTAGTGGAGAAAAAAAAACATATATCAGCAACACTGTTTTAAAAGCCGCAGGGTTCAAAGTGTAGGAAAAAAGTAGCGGCTTATAGTCGGGAAAAATAAGGTAGTTTAATTAAAACAGTACAGTGCCTTCACACCCACACCTGAGCATGTGTTTTTACTTCCATCTGGTGTCTACCTTTTCAGCCTTGTGGTACAAAACAAGTAAAACATCAATACAGTATTTGTTGTCCAATTTTTGTTGAAATCATGTGCTTTTTTTAATGTTGTTTAAGTCTACAAAAAACACTTAAGACATTGATTTTAAAAAAAAAATCACAAGTTGATTTTAATAATATTGAAAATAAATGAGCATCAAAACAGTGCAAGTTTTCCCGCAACTTTTTTCAAAGCTGCCCAGATTGAGGGCTTTTAAGCAGCAACAAACACAAAATAATATATATACGAAACCCCATAGAGAGGGTTTTTTTGTATTTGTTATAAAAAGCTTTGGTCACACTATAATATGGGCAACATTTTCACCATTAATTAGTTGCCTATTAACATGCAAAGTAACATATTGGCTCTTAATTAGACTTTAAATACTTATAAAAGACTTAATTACTTAACAAAGACTTAATTTACAGTTATTTGGTTAGGGTTAGAGTTAGTGTTATAAAAAGGACATGCAGAATAAGGCATTAAAAACACTAACCTTAACCCTAACCAAATAACTGTAAATTAAGTATTTGTTACTTAGAATATGTTCCCCTAGCGTCCAAATAACTGTAAATGAAGTCTTTGTTACTTAGAATATGTTCCCCTAGTGTCCAAATAACTGTGAATTAAGTATTTGTTTCTTAGAATATGTTCCCCTAGTGTCCAAATAACCTCTAAATGAAGTCTGTGTTACTTGGAATATGTTCCCCTAGTGTCCAAATAACTGTAAATTAAGTCTTTGTTACTTAGAATATGTTCCTCTAGTGTCCAAATAACCTCTAAATGAAGTCTGTGTTACTTGGAATATGTTCCCCTAGTGTCCAAATAACTGTAAATTAAGTCTTTGTTACTTAGAATATGTTCCTCTAGTGTCCAAATAACTCTAATTTAAGTTTGTGTTACTTAAAATATGTTCCCATAGTGTCCAAATAACTCTAAATTAAGTTTGTTTTGTACTTAGGATATGTTCCCCTAGTGTTGAAAAAACTCTTTGTTACTTAGAATATGTTCCCCTAGTGTTCAAATAACTCTAATTTAAGTTTGTGTTACTTAAAATATGTTCCCCTACTGTCCAAATAACTCTAAATTAAGTTGTTTTTGTACTTAGGGTATGTTCCCCTAGTGTTGAAAAAACTCTTTGTTACTTAGAATATGTTCCCCTAGTGTCCAAATAACTGTAAATGAAGTTTTTGTTACTTAGAATAGGTTCCCCTAGTGTCCAAATAACTGTAAATCAAGTTTTTGTTACTTAGAAATATGTTCCCCTAGTGTCCAAATAACTGTGAATTAAGTATTTGTTTCTTAGAATATGTTCCCCTAGTGTCCAAATAACTCTAAATGAAGTCTGTGTTACTTAGAATATGTTCCCCTAGTGTCCTAATAACTGTAAATTAAGTCTTTGTTACTTAGAATATGTTCCTCTAGTGTCCAAATAACCTCTAAATGAAGTCTGTGTTACTTGGAATATGTTCCCCTAGTGTCCAAATAACTGTAAATTAAGTCTTTGTTACTTAGAATATGTTCCTCTAGTGTCCAAATAACTCTAATTTAAGTTTGTGTTACTTAAAATATGTTCCCATAGTGTCCAAATAACTCTAAATTAAGTTTGTTTTGTACTTAGGATATGTTCCCCTAGTGTTGAAAAAACTCTTTGTTACTTAGAATATGTTCCCCTAGTGTTCAAATAACTCTAATTTAAGTTTGTGTTACTTAAAATATGTTCCCCTACTGTCCAAATAACTCTAAATTAAGTTGTTTTTGTACTTAGGGTATGTTCCCCTAGTGTTGAAAAAACTCTTTGTTACTTAGAATATGTTCCCCTAGTGTCCAAATAACTGTAAATGAAGTTTTTGTTACTTAGAATAGGTTCCCCTAGTGTCCAAATAACTGTAAATCAAGTTTTTGTTACTTAGAAATATGTTCCCCTAGTGTCCAAATAACTGTGAATTAAGTATTTGTTTCTTAGAATATGTTCCCCTAGTGTCCAAATAACTGTGAATTAAGTATTTGTTTCTTAGAATATGTTCCCCTAGTGTCCAAATAACTCTAAATGAAGTCTGTGTTACTTAGAATATGTTCCCCTAGTGTCCTAATAACTGTAAATTAAGTCTTTGTTACTTAGAATACGTTCCCCTAGTGTCCAAATAACTCTAATTTAAGTCTGTGTTACTTAAACTATGTTCCCCTCGTGTCCAAACAACTGTAAATTAAGTATTTGTTTCTTTGAATATGTTCCCCCAGTATCCAAATAACTGTAAATGAAGTCTGTGTTACTTAGAATATGTTCCCCTAGTGTCCAAATAACTCTAAATGAAGTCTGTGTTACTTAGAATATGTTCCCCTAGTGTCCAAATAACTGTGAATTAAGTCTGTGTTACTTAGAATATGTTCCCCTAGTGTCCTAATAACTGTAAATTAAGTCTCTGTTA
>NC_084637.1:7217772-7267772 GCF_033978795.1 Nerophis ophidion
CTGGTGTTCCTGGGATTAAAGAACTCACATTTTCTCCTCCAAACATATTGCTGGGTATTGTGGCCAAACAGCTCTTACTTGCTGTAGTTCAGTGGTCCCCAACCTTTTTGTAGCTGCGGTAGGAATGGTGTTCCTGTGATTAAAGGCCTTAAATGTTCTCTTCTCCAAGGTTTTTCATTGCCAAGTGAGGAACATATATATATATATATATATATATATATATATATATATATATATATATATATATAACTCATTGGTTTCACCTGTGCTCATTTGGACTCACGCACCTGATTTCTTTAGGACTCACGCACCTGAGTTAATCATGTCAATATCATTTAAGCTTGTAGTTGCCAGGCAGTCAGCCTGGCGTCATTGCTGTTGCTCCATGTTCCATGTATATGTATATATATATGTATATATATATATATATATATATATATATATATATATATATATATATATATAATTTTTTTTTTTTTTTTTTTTTTTGCATGAACTATTTATGTTCAAAATAGTTTGAAATGTCACATTTTAAATGTTTAAATTTTAAATCAGTTTACTGTACTGTGCCAACTGTACTTACTTACTTTTTACCCTCATTTACCTATACTGACCTACGTTTTACCTTTTATCAATGCTTACCTACTTTTTAACTTCATTTACCTATACTTACCTACTTTTTACCTTCTTTTATCAATATTTACCAACATTATACCTTTTTTTAACCTACGTTTACCCACATTTTTACCTTTCATCAATGTTTACCTACTTTCTACCTTCTTTTACTGCGATGAGGTGGCGACTTGTCCAGGTTTTACCCTGCCTTCCGCCCGATTGTAGCTGAGATAGGCGCCAGCGCCCCCCGCGACCCCGAAAGGGAATAAGCGGTAGAAAATGGATGGATGGATGGATGGATACCTTCTTTTATCAATATTTTCCAACCTTGTTTTACCTACGTTTTTTTTTACTTTTTATCAATTTGTACCAACTTTTTATCTTCATTTACCTATACTTACCTACTTCATCTGTTTTAATTATGAGACTCAAGTCATAAAATCTTATTTAATGCTTGAAATAAGAATGTTTTGAAAAAGTAGTTGTATACTTGTGAGTGTTAATGACACTTCTTTGCAAGAGTTGATATTCTAGTTTCAAGCATGTTTTACCTCAAAATAGGTCATAAAATCTCAGCAACAAGCTTTAATATCTTACTGAGATCATTTTGGACCAAAACACTTAAAACAAGTAAAACACTCTGACATAAAATCTGCTTAGTGAGAAAAAAGTATCTTATCAGACAGAAAATAAGCAAATATCACTCTTATTTGAGACATTTAATCCTACTTAGATTTCAATTGTCAATTCTGTTCTTCTCTTTTGTCAGTTTTTGAATGTTTGCGTCAACCACAAATCTTTTTTTGTGACGAAATAAGGCCATTCTCCTCACCTTCTATTGCTGCATGCCGGGTTGCTGTGTGACAGGACAGGACAGGAAATACTGCAAGCCGATGAAAGGCGGTGCGGGGCCCACATGGTTGTGGCATCGACACTGGATCCTCAGTCCGCCGTGTCTGTCGCCGCCTCGCGCCGTCTGTCCATCTCAAAGGGATGTTTATCCCTAACCGGAGGCAGCGCCCCTCGTCGGACTGGACAGTTTTGACCTCAGTATGTGTAAATGTAAACTATAAAGTCGTGGTTGAAATTTAAAAAAAAACACTAATGATGTCATGGCTGTCTTGAGTTTCCAATAATTTCTACAACTCAATTTTTATTTCATCTGACCACAGTACTTTCCTCCAAAAGGTCTTATCTTTGTCCATGTGATGTCAGATGAAACAAAAAATGGAGCTGTTTGGCCACAATGCCCAGCAATATGTTTGGAGGAGAAAAAGTGAGGCCTTTAATTCCAGGAACACCACACCTACCGTCAAGCATGGTGGTGGTAGTATTGCTGCCAATGGAACTGGTGCTTTACAGAGAGTAAATGGGACCATAGAAAAAGGAGGATTACCTCCAAGCTGAAATCATCCGCCCGGAGGTTGGGTCTTGGGCGCAGTTGGGTGTTCCAACAAGACATTGACACCAAACACAAGTCAAAAGTGGTAAAGGAATCGCCAGATCAGGCCAGAATTGTTGGTGATATTTGGTTAGATATCCCTTGGCAAATTTCACTTGGTAGCCATCCACAAGCTTCTGGTTGAATTTTTGACCGCTCCTCTTGACAAAATTGGTGCGGTACAGCTAAATGTGTTGGTTTTCGGACATGGACTTGTTTCTTCAGCCTTGTCCACACGTTTAAGTCAGGACTTTGGAAAGGCCATTCTAAATCTTAGTTGTAGCCTAATTTAGCCATTCCTTTACCACTTTTTACGCATGTTTGGGGTCGCCCAACTGCATTCAAGACCCAACCTCCGGGCTGATGATTTGAGGTTGTCTTGAAGAATTTGGAGGTAATCCTCCTTTTTCATTGTCCCATTTACTCTCTGTAAAGCACCAGTTCTTTTGGTAGCAATGCAGGCCCAGAGCATAATACTACCACCACCATGCTTGACGGTAGGTATGGTGTTCCTGGGATTAAAAGCCTCACTTTTTCTCCTCCAAACATATTGCTGGGTATTGTGGCCAAACAGCTATTTTTTTGTTTCATCTGACCACAGAACTTTCTTCCAGAAGGTCTTATTTTTGTCCATGTGATGTCAAACTCTAGTAATAGTGAAGAAATCCCTTACTGTAGTTCAGTGGTCCCCAACATTTTTGTAGCTGCGGACCAGTCAACGCTCGATAGTTTTTTTTGTTTGTTTGTTTGTTTGTTTTGTCCTGAAAAAGGGATTTTTTTTGGGTTGGTGCACTAATTGTAAGTGAATCTTGTGTTTTTCATGTTGAATTAAAAAAATAATAATAATCAAAAATTTTAAATAAATGAATAAAAAAATTATTTTGCAGCCGGGTACCAATCGAGCCGCGGCCCGGTGGTTGGGGACCACTGCTGTAGTTTGTTGCAATTTGTGTTAATTTGCAATTTGGGGATGCTTTATGGAGCTGCAAAAATGCACAATCAACTACAGTTAATAATGTAGTTCAAGTTAATACTTTGGGTTAAGGGTTTTGGTTATGGAAGTATCACGCCAAAAGTTTTGGGGTCACCCAACTGCACCCAAGTCTCAACATTCGGGCTGATGATTTTAGGTTGTCCTGAAGAATTTGGAGGCAATCCTCCTTTTTCATTGTCCCATTTACTCTCTGTAAAGCACCAGTTCCATTAGCAGCAAAACAGGCCCGGAGCATAATACTACCACCACCATGCTTGACGGTAGGTATGGTGTTCCTGGGATTAAAAGCCTCACTTTTTCTCCTCCAAACATATTGCTGGGTGTTGTGGCCAAACAGCTCATTTTTTGTTTCATCTGACCACGGAACTTTCCTCCAGAAGGTCTTATCTTTGTCCATGTGATGTCAAACTCTAGTAATAGTGAAGAAATCCCTTACTGTAGTTCAGTGGTCCCCAACATTTTTGTAGCTGCGGACCAGTCAACGCTTGATAGATTTTTTTTTGTTTTTTTTTGTTTTTTGTCATGAAAAAGAGAGGGTTTTTTGGGTTGGTGCACTATTTGTAAGTGCATCTTGTGTTTTTTTATGTTGAATAAAAAAAAAAATTCACACACTAGGGCCAATTTAGTGTTGCCAATCAACCTATCCCCAGGTGCATGTCTTTGGAAGTGGGAGGAAGCCGGAGTACCCGGAGAGAACCCACGCATTCACGGGGAGAACATGCAAACTCCACACAGAAAGATCCCGAACCTGGATTTGAACCCAGGACTGCAGGACCTTCGTATTGTGAGGCAGACGCACTAACCCCTCTGCCACCGTGAGTGTGAATGTTGTCTGTCTATCTGTGTTGGCCCTGCGATGAGGTGGCGACTAGTCCAGGGTGTACCCCGCCTTCCGCCCGATTGTAGCTGAGATAGGCGCCAAAAATGGAATAAGCGGTAGAAAATGGATGGATGGATGGATAAAGAAAAAAAATTTAAATTAAAAAATTTTAAATAAATGAATTAAAAAAATCCTCTGCAGCCCGGTACCAATCGAGCCGCGGCCCGGTGGTTGGGGACCACTGCTGTAGCTTGTTGCAATTTGTGTTAATTTGCAATTTGGGGATGCTTTATGCAGCTGCAAAAATGTTTAAGAACACAATTGCATACCTAGCATCTAACACAATCAACTACAGTTAATAATGTAGTTAAAGTTAATGCTTTGGGTTAAGGGTTTTGGTTATGGAAGTATCACGCCAAAAGTTTTAGAACACCCAACTGCACCCAAGTCTCAACATTCGGGCTGATGATTTTAGGTTGGCCTGAAGAATTTGGAGGTAATCCTCCTTTTTCATTGTCCCATTTACTCTCTGTAAAGAACCAGTTCCATTGGCAGCAAAACAGGCCCAGAGCACCACCATGCTTGACAGTAGGTCTGGTGTTCCTGGGATTAAAAGGCATCACCTTTTCTCCCCCAAACATATTGCTGGGTATTGTGGCCAAACAGCTCATTTTTTCTTTAATCTGACCACAGAACTTTCCTCCAGAAGGTCTTATTTTTGTCCATGTGATGTCAAACTCTAGTAATAGTAAATAAATCCCTTACTGTCGCTCGTTGCATTTTGTATTCATTTGCAAGTTGGGGATGCTTTATGGAGCTGCAAAAATGTTTAAGAATATAAATTAATCTCATGAGGGCAGTTCTCCTGCCTTTTTTTTTCCTCTTGTGTCTGTAAGTCCCCGCCCCGGTCATCAGTTGCAGGTGTGCTGCCAGTCATCCGAGCCCACCTGCGTTTAATCAACCACCTGACCTAAACCCTGGATCTCCACCCAGCCGGTGCCAGTTCGTCCCTAATCCAGCCTGAGCTCACTTACTCTGACCTTTGCCCTGAACCCTTTGTGATTCCTGTTTTTGTTTTTCCTCAAGTGGAGGACAGACTTCTGACCCGGTTTTCCTGGAGCTGAATTTTCGTTACTACAGATTTATTTTCCCCAGTGACTTTTTCTTATCAAATATAGACTTTTTACTGATCTGCATTTGGATTCTTTTTTTTTTTTTGAGACCACAACATTTAATGTCCAAAAATTCTGAAAAAAAACCAGGAACTAAGAGACAGGAGGACTGGAAACCAGGAAACAGGAACCAGCAAACAGGAAGTAGGAACTAGACCTGGACTATGGTGTGGATTGTTTTCCATTGGTGCGAAGTTACTGGATCGTACATGGTGTGAGGGTAATGACATATTTTTATTTTAACACTCAAAAGTACTACATAAAGGGTATGAACAAAAACTCGCACAAAGGCAGAACTATGGACATAAAACAAAACTTGCAATCAAAAAAACTTATTTGGAACGAGAAAAGATCATGAAAAAGAGCAGCATGGATCATCAGCATGAATAACAAGGGTGTTTAGAGGGTGATGTCGCCAGGCTGACTGCCTGGCAACTGCAGGCTTAAATAGTGCTGTGGTGATCAACAGGTGCATGAGTCCAAATGAATCAGGTGCGTGACAGGTGAAAACTAATGGGTTGTCATGGAAACAAAGCAGGGAGTGAAAAAACAGGAACTGACAAAATCCAAAAACCAAACAGAACATAGCCAAACTAAACATGATCACCAGGACATGACAGACGATGACAAGTCGTAACGACAATACTCCAGCACCTGACTGGAGGACAATGCATGTTTAAATAGCAGCCGGCTGATTGACACCAGGTGTGGCCAGGTGCCAGTCAGCCGCAGCTGGGGGGAAACAGCGCTCAGGGAGAAAAGCGGAAAATAACCAAAATAAGAGCGCAGACAGAGGAAAAACCAAAACATAACTAAACTGTCAGTGACAAACCTGACAGTTCCATTGGCAGAAAAACAGGCCCGGAGAATAATACTACTACCTCCACCATGCTTGACGGTATGAATGGTGTTCCTGGAATTTAAAGGCCTCACCTTTTTCTCCTCCAAACATATTGCTGGGTATTATGGCCAAACAGCTCCATTTTTGTTTCAACAGACCACAGAACATGTCATGAAGTGGTGGTGACAAACCCCAAGATGCAGAGATGAAGGGCTTGGTACATGAAAACACTGTTTTAATGTTCAAATTAAAACACGACCCAGAAACCAGGAAACAGCAAACAGGGACAGGAGTCGGGATCCAGGGAATTGCTCATAGCATTCAAAAAACAGGCAGTCCACAGCATACAGCAAACAATAATCCAGCACTGGCAAGGCAGGTTTAAATAATGCCTCTGATTAGTGCTCGGGCAGTAGGTGAGCGGGCAACATTAATCGGAGGCAGGTGGAAATAATAAGTGACCATCCTTTCTTGTGAAAGACTGAGCATTTTTTGGGAAGCTGTTTTTATACCCAATCATGGCACCCACCTGTTCCCAATTAGCCTGCACACCTGTGGGATGTTCCACATAAGTGTTTGATGAGCATTCCTCAACTTTATCAGTATTTATTGCCACCTTTCCCAACTTCTTTGTCACATGTTGCTGGCATTAAATTCTAAAGTTAATGATTATTTGCACAAAAAAAAATGTTTATCAGTTTGAACATCAAATATGTTGTCTTTGTAGCATATTCAACTGAATATGGGTTGAAAAGGATTTGCAAATCATTGTATTCTGTTTATATTTACATCTAACACAATTTCCCAACTCATATGGAAACAGGGTTTGTAATTGTGGGTTCAAATATTTAATTTTTTCACTTTTAATATGTTTTTTGCAAGTTTAATTTTGACAGTTCCAAGTAAGATATGTTTTATTTGCTGATGCATTTTATTTTATGTTTGAATACGCCAGAAAAAACATGTTTTGTATACTATTGATGTGATCCAAAGTGTTTTCTGTATAGTATTTCACCAGCAATGGTCAAGTGTGGACATCAATGATGGTATTTTGAGAGGTAATCTTTGAAGCCGGAAATCACACTGCAAAAAGTCAGGGTTCAAAAACAAGAAAAAAAAAATACAAACATGAGGGGTATTTCATTTGAACTAAGCAACATTTTCTGCCAAATGAACAATAAAATTTGGCTTTCCAAAACAAGTAAAATTAGCTAACATAAATGAACCAAAAATACCTTGTATATGAAATATTTGACTTGGTGAATTGTAGCTGTAAATATACTCCTCCCCTCTTAACCACGCCCCCCGACCCACCCCCCCATGGCATTATGTAAACTTTTGACCACGACTGTACATAACTCTTAAAGGGGAACATTATCACAATTTCAAAAGGGTTAAAAACAATAAAAATCAGTTCCCAGTGGCTTGTTGGATTTTCTGAAGTTTTTTTTCAAAATTTTACCGGAATATCCCTAAAAAAAACTTTAAAGAGCCTTATTTTCGCTCTCTCGAAGCCACTGGCCATTTCCCTGTGTCGTCACACAGTGCTGCCAATGTAAACAAACAATGGCGAATACCACAGCAAGATATAGCGACATTAGCTCGGATTTAGACTCGGATTTCTGCGGTTTAAGCGATTCAACAGATTACGCATGGTTGGAGTATGTAAGTATTGAAAAAGAAACTGAAGCTATTGAGCGAATAGCTATTGACGCTATTCATAGCCATAGCATGGCCGAATAGCTGCGTTAGCGTCGCCGGTAAAATGTGCGGACCAAACGATCAGGACTTTCGCATCTTGTGACACTGGAGCAACTTAAATCCGTCGATTGGTAAGTGTTTTTTTCGCATTAAATGTGGGTGGAAGGAAACGTAATATAGTTTCAAATGTACATACAGCTACAGCCTAAATAGCATGTTAGCATCGATTAGCTGGCAGTCACGCCGCGACCAAATATGTCTGATTGGCACATACGTCAACATCAACAAAACTCACCTTTGTGATTTCGTTGAATTTATCGTTGCAAATGCATCTGCAGGTTATCCATACATCTCTGTGCCATGTCTGTCTTAGCATCGCCGGTAAAATTTGCAGACACTCTGGCACATTCGATGGGGGTCTGGCGGCAGATTTCTTGCCATTTTCGCATCTTCGGTCCGGTGGTGCAACTTGAATCCCTCCCTGTTAGTGTTGTTACACCCTCCGACAACACACCGATGAGGCATGATGTCTCCAAGGTTCCAAAAAATAGTCGAAAAAACGGAAACTAACAGAGCTGAGACCCGGTGTTTGTAATGTGTTTGAGAAAATGAAAATGGTGGCTTTGTTACCTAGGCAACGTCACGTACTGACGTCATCGCTTCAAGAGGGCTAAACAGAAAGGTGTTTAATTCGTCAAAATTCACCCATTTAGAGTTCGGAAATCGGTTAAAAAAATATATGGTCTTTTTTCTGCAACATCAAGGTATATATTGACGCTTACATAGGTCTGGTGATAATGTTCCCCTTTAACATTGCACCAGACAACAAAGAATGAGAGGACAGAGATCAAGGAATCTGATGCACTGGCTTTATTAAAACATCACATAAGATTTACATACTTTATTCAAAGTTTTGACTAAGAAACAAAATATAACAAAAAATGTCATGCAACCGGTTTAAACTGCATCTGAGCGTCCATTTCTTGGAAACTTTCTAGATGTGGAAATGTGACAAGTAGGAGATATTTCAGGAAAAAAAACACCTCTATCTACATCCCTCAGCTACACTGACAAAATGTCTTTAGGTGGTGAGGATTACGGATTAATTTATAATAACTGGTGAAGGAAGAGAGAAGCGCTGCAAGAGAAATAGTTCCTCATCATCTCACGTCGCGGCTAATATTCCCTAATGATATCGTTTAGACCTGCATATGCGCTGGATAATTATTATTTTTTTCCCACGCTGCCCACCCCCACACTTCATTAAATAAACTACAACTTTCTCTTTTTTTTTTCCCACATTTTTGTCCCCTTTACCCTAAGCCATCCCTATATTCCTTGATAATCTGTTTATCCGTCAGTGTCATATTATATTTGCAAAATAAAAAAAAATAAGAAGAAGGGTTGGAGGGGGTGGATGGCGGCGTCAACGGCGTCGGCGGGCGCTGCCGTCTTGCATAGAAAGTCTTGAGTGTGATTACCCGTCTCGTATTTGGTGCACACTTGTCAAATCCTTTGATCTGAACCATCTCTGTAATCACGTCTAAAAGTCTTGCTGAGAGCTTGACTTTCATGCGATGTATCGGCGTGGGTTTCTGCACGGTTGCCATAGCGCCACGTTTGCTGGTGTACAATTATTCATTCGTATTTGTGGAGAGGCGGAGCCAACGGTCCGACAGAGCGGTAGGACACGCTAGAGCCCGGCCCATGATGGCGGCGAGGAGGCGGAGAATGCGAGCGAGAGGCGAGGCGGGGCGTGCCGGGAGCAAAGCCACAATCAAGTTCAGGACTGTGGAGAGGCGGAGCTGACGGTCCGACAGAGCGGCAGGGCACGCTGGAGTCCGGCCCAAGATGGCGGCGAGGAGGCGGAGAATGCGAGCGAGAGGCGAGGCGGGCCGTGTCGGGAGCAATGCCACAATCAAGTTCAGGACTGTGGAGAGGCGGAGCCGACGGTCCGACAGAGCGGTAGGACACGCTGTAGCCTGGCCCAAGATGGCGGCGAGGAGGCGGAGAATGCGAGCGAGAGGCGAGGCGGGAAGTGCCGGGAGCAACGCCGCAATCAAGTTCAGGACTGTGGAGAGGCGGAGCTGTCACGCCAAATTTCTTCCCCTCCACAAAAACCTTCCCCCCCCATTTACTTCCGGGGTCATGATTAATACAGACGTTATGTTAACGCTTTATCATAAAAATATAACACTATATCTTATAAAAATACAGACGTTTTTTTAACACTATATTATAAAAAAAAATAAAAAACAATTTACAAACACAAGCTATGGGATGACGCATTTACTTCCGGGGTCACGTTTCCTCCTATGTCCTCCCATAGCTTGTGTTTGTAAATTGTTTTTTTAAATTTTTTTCATAATATAGCGTTAACAAAACGTCTGTATTAATCATGACCCCGGAAGTAAATGGGGTGGGGGGAAGGTTTTTGTAGGGAGAAGAAATTTGGCGTGACAGAGCCGACGTTCCGACAGAGCGGTAGGACACGCTGGAGCCCGGCCCAAGATGGCGGCGAGGAGGCGGAGAATGCGAGCGAGAGGCGAGGCGGGGCGTGCCCGGAAAAACGCCACAATCAAGTTGAGGACTGTGGAGAGGCGGAGCTGTCACGCCAAATTTCTTCGCCTCCACAAAAACCTTCCCCCCCCATTTACTTCCGGAGTCATGATTAATACAGACATTTTGTTAACGCTTTATCATAAAAATATAACACTATATCTTATAAAAATACAGACGTTTTTTTAACACTATATTATAAAAAAAAATAAAAAACAATTTACAAACACAAGCTATGGGATGACGCATTTACTTCCGGGGTCACGTTTCCTCCTATGTCTTCCCATAGCTTGTGTTTGTAAATAGTTTTTTAATATTTTTTATAATATAGCGTTAACGAAACGTCCGTATTAATCATGACCCTGGAAGTAAATGGGGTGGGAGGAAGCTTTTTGTAGGGAGAAGAAATTTAGCGTGACAGAGCCAACTGTCCGATAGAGCGGTAGGACACGCTGTAGCCCGCCTCAAGATGGCGGCGAGGAGGCGGAGAATGCGAGCGAGAGGCGAGGCGGGGCGTGCCCGGAGCAACGCCACAATCAAGTTCAGGACTGTGGAGGGGCGGAGCTGTCACGCCAAATTTCTGCCCCTCTACAAAAACCTTCCCCCCCATTTAATTAAGGGGGTCATGATTAATACAGACGTTTTGTTAACGCTATATTATAAAAAAAAAAAAAAAAAATTTACAAACACAAGCTATGGGATGACACTTTTACTTCCGAGTTCACGTTTCCTCCTAAGTCCTCCCATAGCTTGTTTGTAAATTGTTTTTAAAACTTTTTTTTAATATAGCGTTAACAAAACATCTGTATTTTCATAATATAGCGTTATTTTTTTATAATATAGCGTTAACAAAACGTCTGTATTAATCATGACCCCGGAAGTAAATGGGGTGGGGGGGAAGGTTTTTGTAGGGAGAAGAAATTTGGCGTGGCAGAGCCGACGGTCCGATAGAGCGGTAGGACACGCTGTAGCCTGGCCCAAGATAGTGGCGAGGAGGCGGAGAATGCGAGCGAGAGGCGAGGCGGGGCGTGCCGGGAGCAACGCCACAATCAAGTTCAGGACTGAAAATCGGGAGGGTTGGCAAGTATGAGTATTAGCGGCGAATGTGGTGATACCGGCGGGCCAGCTCTAATGTTAATTTCATATTGCCTCAAGGGCCAAATGAAATTAAACGGCGGGCCAAATTTGGCCCGGGGGCCAGAGTTTGACACCCATGCATTAGAACAAGAAAATTCGGCTTGTCAAGACTTTCCAAAACAAGTAAAATTAGCTAACCTCAATGAACCCAAAATACCTTAAAATAAGTATATTCTCACTTATAACAAGTGCACTTTTCTTGGTAGAAAAAAATTAGACCGTTTTGCTCAGTATGTTGAAAAATATTCTTAAATTAAGTAAATTCTAGTGCCATTATTTTGACATAATGATAAAAGTTCGTGCATCATGATTTTTTTTCATGCTTGAAATAAGAAAAATTAGTTTTGTACTTGTGGGTTTTACTCAAAATAGGTCATCAAATCTCCTTAACAAGCTGTAATATCTTACTGAGATCATTTAGGACCAAAACCCTTAAAACAAGTAAAACACTTTAACATAAAATCTGCTTAGTGAGAAGAATTATCTTATCAGGCAGAAAATAAGCAAATATCACCCTTATTTGAGATATTTCATCTTATTTAGATTTCAGTTTTTGCAGTGTTTAAAGCGTAAAATGTATTCAATTCTTTAAGACATGAGTGTCAAACTCTGGCCCGCGGGCCAAATCTGGCCCGCCGTGTAATTTAATTTGGCCCTTGAGGCAATATCAGTTTAGCATTAGAGCTGGCCCGCCGGTGTTATACAGCGTCGGTGCCGCTGTAACACCGCATTCACCGCTAATACTCAAACTTGCCAACCCTCCTAATTTTCCCGGTAGACTCCCGAAGTTCAGTGCCCCTCCCGAAAATCTCCCGGGGCAACCATTCTCCCGAAATTCTACCGATTTCCCACCTGGACAACTATATTGGGGGCGTGCATTTAAGGCACTGCCTTTAGCGTTCTCTACAACCTGTCGTCACGTCCGCTTTTCCTCCATACTAACAGCGTGTCACATAATATGTGTGGCTTTTACACACACACAAGTGAATGCAAGGCATACTTGGTCAACAGTCATACAGGTCACACTGAGGGTGGCCGTATAAACAACTTTAACACTGTTACAAATATGCGCCACGGTGTGAACCCACACCAAACAAGAATGACAAACACATTCCGGGTGAACATCCGCACCGTAACACATCCATCCATCCATCCATTTTCTACCGCTTATTCCCTTTTCGGGGTCGCGGGGGGCGCTGGCGCCTATCTCAGCTACAATCGGGCGGAAGGCAGGGTACACCCTGGACAAGTCGCCACCTCATCGCAGGGCCAACACAGATAGACAGACAACATTCACACTCACATTCACACACTAGGGCCAATTTTAGTGTTGCCAATCAACCTATCCCAAGGTGCATGTCTTTGGAAGTGGGAGGAAGCCGGAGTACCCGGAGGGAACCCACGCATTCACGGGGAGAACATGCAAACTCCACACAGAAAGATCCCGAGCCTGGATTTGTGGGCTTCACGGTGGCAGAGGGGTTAGTGCGTCTGCCTCACCGTAACACAACAGAACAAATACCCAGAATCCCTTGCAGCACTAACTCTTCCGGGAATCTTCCAGCAAACTGACCAATAATTAACAATTTTATTCATGCATTTTCTCTTGCTACTTCAAAACTGGTTCGTTATTGTTATTTTTTTTTCTAATTTATTATTAGCCAGTGGAAAAAATTTAATATTTACCTCAGAAGATTGCAAATAGAAAAAAAGGCATAATATTTTTATTTAAATTTTATTTCATATGCCATTGATATTTTTTTAATTATTATCATTATTTGAACCTGGATTTTGCATGTCACCAAAGTTATATAAGCCTTGCTTGTTCAATATTTAATGCAAAACTTGTTTGGGTCCCTATTAAAAGGTTAATTTGTTCAACCTTTGTTCTGTTTAAAATGTTGGCCCACTCTGTATTTGAGTTTGACACCCCCTGCTTTAAGATGTCAATCAATTATTATTGTTTATGCGGTCGTTCAATAAAAAATAAAAAAAGATACGACTTATTCGTATGTCTCATATGAAGAGAAAACATACGGGGTCCTTTACGGACGTAAACATGACCTCGATTAGTGTCAGTGCCACGTTTCCTTTCGTCACTTAAGCGTCTTTCTCCAGGTAGTACGTGTGCTTTTGTGCTTTCAGGTTGGATTTGGGGGCAGGGTGTGTAATAACCCCCCACCACCCATGCCACACCACCACTTTTCCACCTTGCTCCAACAATAGCATTTGCATATTTTCATAACTTCCCTTTAAAGAAAACAGCCCGTAGCATAAATACTCCACCAGTCGGTGTGCAGAGGGAAACGGAAGCTGGGGAGACGGCGTGTCCGTTCTCACTTGTGGGGGTTGACTTGTCATGCATGCACGTCCGCACCCCGCGCACACACACACGCGGCGCTTACCAACAGAAGCCTGCATAGTGGGGAGGGGACGGGCGAACAAAGTTTGGTGTTTGTGTGGAGTCAGAGGGTGCTGTGGAGGCTCTCCTGGAAGAAGCAGAGACAAAGAGATAGGAGATCACATGGCCATGCCCGTCAGCACGCTGCACCAAATCGAAGCCTTTTCAAAATTTCAAAAAAACAAATAATGGCCGAAAACTGAAAATAGCAAAACAGCAGGGGTTGGACAGTTGGAGCATGTGATGTACACGCAAAAGCTCATTTAAATATAAAGTTAAATTAAAGTACCACTTCCACCTTAAATCTTAAATTTCGCACGGAAGTATCATGCTATAACGTATTGTAGAGGACATTTTGTTCCAGCACCGTTCCCAGCTATAAGTCGTCTGTTTTTATCGCATAATTCTACAGTATTCTGGACATCTGTGTTGATGGATCTTTTGCAATTTGTTCAATGAATAATGGAGACATCAAAGAAGAAAGCTGTAGGTGGGAAGCAGTGTTTTGCGGCCACCTTTAGCACCACAAACACAGCCGGTGTTTCATTGTTTACATTCCCGAAATATGACGGTGAATCTTTACTATGGAACAGAGCGGTCAAGCGCACACGGTTGGATTGGACCACACACACAAAGTAACTAATGCTTAAAAGCCTACTGAAACTCACTACTACCGACCACGCAGTCTGATAGTTTATATATCAATGATGAAATATTAACATTGCAACACATGCCAATTCGGCCGGTTTAGTTTACTAAATTGCAATTTTAAATTTCGCGCGGAAGTATCGTGCTAAAACGTCGCGGTGTGATGACGCATGCACGTGACGTCATGCATTGTAGAGGACGTTTTGTTCCAGCACCGTTCCCAGCTATAAGTCGTCTGTTTTTATCGCATAATTCTACAGTATTCTGGACTTCTGTGTTACTGAATCTTTTGCAATTTGTTCAATGAATAATGGAGACATCAAAGAAGAAAGCTGTAGGTTGGAAGCAGTGTTTTGCGCCCGCCTTTAGCAACACAAACACGGCCGGTGTTTCATTGTTTACATTCCCAAAAGATGACGGTGAAGGTTTACTATGGAACAGAGCGGTCAAGCGAACACGGTTGGATTGGACCACACACACAAAGTAACTAATGTTTTAAAGGCCTACTGAAACCCACTACTACCGACCACACAGTCTGATAGTTTATATATCAATGATGAAATATTAACATTGCAACACATGCCAATACGGCCGGTTTAGTTTACTAAATTGCAATTTTAAATTTTGCGCGGAAGTATCATGCCAAAACGTCGCGGTATGATGACGCGTGCACGTGACGTCATGCATTGTAGAGGACGTTTTGTTCCAGCACCGTTCCCAGCTATAAGTCGTCTGTTTTTATCGCATAATTCCACTGTATTCTGGACATCTGTGTTGCTGAATCCTTTGCAATTTGTTCAATGAATAATGGAGACATCAAAGAAGAAAGCTGTAGATGGGAAGCAGTGTTTTGCGCCCGCCTTTAGCAACACAAACACAGCCGGTGTTTCATTGTTTACATTCCCAAAAGATGACGGTGAATCTTTACTATGGAACAGAGATGTCAAGCGAACACGGTTGGTTTGGACCACACACCCAAAGTAACTAATGCTTGAAGGCCTACTAAAACCCACTACTACCGACCACGCAGTCTGATAGTTTATATATCAATGATGAAATATTAACATTGCAACACATGCCAATACGGACGGTTTAGTTTACTAAATTGCAATTTTTAATTTCGCGCGGAAGTATCATGCTAAAACGTCGCGGTATGATGACCTGTGCGCGTGACGTCATGCATTGTAGAGGACATTTTGTTCCAGCACCGTTCACAGTTATAAGTCGTCTCTTTTCATCACATACTTCCACAGTATTCTGGAAATCTGTGTTGCTGAATCTTTTGCAATTTGTTCAATGAGTAATGGAGACGTCAAAGAAGAAAGCTGTAGGTGGGAAGCGATGTATTGCGGCCGCCTTTAGCAACACAAACACAGCCGGTGATTAATTGTTTACATTCCTGTGAATCTTTACTATGGAACAGAGCGGTCAAGCGAACACGGGTGGATTGGACCACACACACAAAGTAACTAATGCTTTAAAGGCCTACTGAAACTCACTACTACCGACCACGCAGTCTCAAAGGGCTGCACAAACCACAACACAAACCACTACGACATCCTCGGTAGGCCCACATAAGGGCAAGGAAAACTCAACACCCAGTGGGACGTCGGTGACAATGATGACTATGAGAACCTTGGAGAGGAGGAAAGCAATGGATGTCGAGCGGGTCTAACATGATACTGTGAAAGTTCAATCCATAATGGATCCAACACAGTCGCGAGAGTCCAGTCCAAAGCGGATCCAACACAGCAGCGAGAGTCCCGTTCACAGCGGAGCCAGCAGGAAACCATCCCAAGCGGAGGCGGATCAGCAGCGCAGAGATGTCCCCAGCCGATACACAGGTGAGCAGTACATGGCCACCGGATCGGACCGGACCCCCTCCACAAGGGAGAGTGGGACATAGGAGAAAAAGAAAAGAAACGGCAGATCAACTGGTCTAAAAATTGAGTCTATTTAAAGGCTAGAGTATACAAATGAGTTTTAAGGTGAGACTCAAATGCTTCTACTGAGTAACACAATACGCAGATAAGGGATTTTCCAGAATTATCCTAGTAAATGTTTCTAATAACATCTGAATCACTCCCACTGTATAGTCTTTTTTTATTTTATTTTATTTTTCTAGTCCTTCACTCTCACTTTCCTCATCCACGAAATCTTTCATCTTCGCTCAAATTAAAGGGGAAATTGTCGCTTTCTCGGTCCGAATCGCTCTCGCTGCTGGTGGCCATGATTGTAAACAATGTTCAGATGTGAGGAGCTCCACAACCCGTGACGCACCTGCACATCGTCTGCTACTTCCGGTACAGGCAAGGCTTTTTTATTAGCGACCAAAAGTTGCGAACTTTATCGTCGATGTTCTCTACTAAATCCTTTCAGCAAAAATATGGCAATATCGCGAAATGATGAAGTTTGACACATAGAATGGACCTGCTATCGTCGTTTAAATAAGAAAATCTCATTTCAGTAGGCCTTTAACCGCGTGATCCACACTCTCCCGCGTGCGCGTCTTTATTTGCGTACAAGATTTGAAGGAGGGCAGGCGACTCAGAGATCAGAGCGGCGTTACATAACAACGGAGGACATGCACTACACACTTTTCGGGGTAGGATTTGTGCACGGCTTATCCATGAGGTCCTCAGCAAACACACACACACACACCAGGGATGTTGCACACCCTCCATGAAACTGTCAGCATCCACAAACGCCAAGAATCTGTTTCGCTTCACACTAAAAAAATGCTGGGTTTTATTTTGATAACCCAATTTATGAGTTGCGAGTGTTGGGTTAAATTTTGGAGTTATTTTTATGAAACCCAATCATTTTTTGTGTGTTATAAGGCTTATACACAGGCGATGAGGTGGCGACTTATCCATCCAGGGTGTACCCTTCCGACCGCCCGAATGCAGCTGGGATAGGCTCCAGCGACCCCCCCCCCCCCCCCGCGACCCCAAAAGGGACAAGCGGTAGAAAATGGATGGATGGAGTTGGGTTGTGAATCAACCAATATTGAGTTAGCATAACTCAACTTTTGAGTTGAATAATTCAACACAAAGTTGGGTTGAAAAAATTAACCCAAAATAATGAGTTAAAATTACTCAAATAAGGGGTTCGTCCTTTTCTGAATCAGCAGTTGGGTTAAAATTGGGTTATTTTTTAACCCAACATTTTTTGGAGTGTGCACACTAAAAATGTGTGGGTTATTTTGATAACCCGATGTATGAGTTGCTAGTGTTGGGTTAAGTTTTGGAGGTTTTTTACGAATAGCAATCCATGTTTTGTGTTATAAGGGTGTTATTTTAACTCAATTTCTGGGTTTTCAAAATTATGAACCCTTTATGGGTTGTTTTTCAACAAGTAACGCACTTTTGGGTAAAAGGCTTGTTGTATTTAAAAGGTACTTTTTCATTGAAGGGAATTTTATTATGGATTAATCTCATTAACATTATTTACGATCACCAATTTACGATTTACCATAACTCAACTTTTGGGTTAAGTAATTCAACCCAATAGTTGGTTAGGAATAACCCAACATTGGGTTGGCATAACTCAATTTATGGGTTAAATATTCCAAAACAAAAGTTAGGTAGAACAAGTTAACCCAAAATGATGAGTTAAAATAACTCAAATAAGGGGTTTGTCCTTTTCTGAACCAGCAGTTAGGTTAAACTTGGGTTTTGTTTTTTTAACCCAACATTTTTTTGTGTGTGCACACTAAAAAATACTGGGTTATTTTGATAACCCGATGTATGAGTTGCTAGTGTTGGGTTAAATTTTGGAGTTATTTTTATGGATAGCAATCCATTTTTGGGGTTATAAGGGTATTATTTTTAACTCAATTTCTGGGTTTTCAAAATTATGAACCCTTTATGGGTTGTTTTTCAACGAGTAACACTCTTTTGGGTAAAAGGCTTGTTTTATTAAAAAGGTAGTTTTTCATTGAAGGGAATTTTATTATCGATTAATCTCATACACTATTTACAATCACCCAACATTGAGTTGGCATAACTCAACTTTTGGGTTGAATACATTTAACCCGATAGTTTGGTTGGGAATAACCCAACATTGAGTTGGTATAACTCAACTTTTGGGTTAAATAACTCAACGCAAAACTTGGGTTGAAAAATACATTAACTCAATGTATGGCTTTTCAAAACTATTTGTAGGTTGTTTTTCAATGAGGAACACATTTTTGGGTCAAAGGCTATTTTTTTGTTTTATTTTATTAAAAAGGTACTTTTTTCTTGAAGGGAATTTTAATTAATGAACATTATTTACAATCACACAGCTTATGTGCATGAAAATATTTGCCCGTGCTGTATAGAACTACGATTGTCATGGATCATGTTTGTTTACTTTTCGACTCCCTCAGTTCCTGTTCTGAGCACACCTGGGTTTGTGTTTTAGTTGCCATGACTGCAGATTGTTTTCACCTGCCTCTGATTAGTGTTCGGGACGCTCACCTGCTCCTGGGCACTAATTAGAGAGCTACTTATTCCCTGCTTTTTGTCACACTCAGTCTGGCTTTCACCTATTCAGTGGCCTAGTCCTGAGATCGATAGGTTGTGAGTTCAAATCCTGGCCGAGTCATGCCAAAGACTATAAAAATGGAACTCATTCCTTTCCTGCTTGGCACTCAGCATCAAGGGTTGGAATTGGGGGTTAAATCACCAAAAATGATTCCCGGGCGTGGCCACCGCTGCTGCTCACTGCTCCCCTCACCTCCCAGGGGGTGATCAAGGGAGATGGGTCAAATGCAGAGAATATTTCCACCACATCAAGAGTGTGTTTGACAATCATTGGTACTTTAACTTTAACTTTCTCATTTGCTTCCACGCAACAGTTACGATGGCTACGAATTTTATTCCTTCTGCTTTTTTTTCACCTGTTTACATGCTAAACTTTTATTGTTTGCTATTCCGTTAGCTTCCTGTGCTATCAACACGCTGGTGCTCTTTTGTTTGTATCCCGCATGATTCATGGACAATAAATAATTTCCTTACCTGCCCCTTGCCTTTAGACCCTCGTCTGCATCCTGGGAGACCATACGCGGAAAATATTTTTTTTTAAATGTCACTCATATCTTGCTTTTCAGTATATTTTTATGGAATAAAAATAATTTGGACCAGTAGTTGTGAAGAAATAGGAAAACTCACCAGTAAAATGTATAATTTTTAACCAACTATTGGGTCAAGGAGCGCGAAATGGCGCAACCCAATAGTTGGGTTTGGACTAACCCAACATTGTAACTCAGCTTTTGTGTTAAATAAATTCAACCCAATAGTTGGGTTATGAGCCCTGCGATGAGGTGGCGACTTATCCAGGCCGTACCCCGCCTTCCGCCCGATTGTAGCTGAGATAGGCACCAGCGACCCCCCACAACCCCAAAAGGGACAAGCGGTAGAAAATGGATGGATGGAGTTTGGTTATGGATCAACCAATATTGAGTTAGCATAAGTCAACTTTTGGGTTGAATAATTCAACGCAAAAATGGGTTGAAAAACTTAACCCAAAATAATGAGTTGAAATAACTCAAATAGGGGGTTTGTCCTTTTCGGAACCAGCAGTTGGGTTAAAATTTGGCTATTTTTTAACACAACATTTTTGTGTGTGCACACTAAAAAATACTGGGTTATTATGATAACCCGATGTATGAGTTACTAGTGTTGGGTTAAATTTGGGAGTTACTTTTATGAATAGCAATCCATTTTTGGGGTTATAAGGGTATTATTTTAACTGAATTTCTGTGTTTTGAAAATTATGAACCAGGTTGTTTTTCAACGAGTAATGCATTTCTGGGTAGTGGGCTTTTTTATTTTTATTTTTATTAAAAAGTTACTTTTTTCTTGAAGGGAATTTTATAATGGATTAATTTCATTAACATTATTTACAATCACCCAACATCGAGTTACCATAATTCAACGTTTAGGTTGAATAATTCAACCCTTAGTTCGGATGGGAATAGCCCAACATTGAGTTAGCATAACTTAACTTTTGGGTTGAATAATTCAACGCAAAAGTTGGGTTGAAAAAATTAACCAAAAATAATGAGTTAAAATTACTCAAATAAGGGGTTCGTCCTTTTCTGAATCAGCAGTTGGGTTAAAATTGGGTTATTTTTTAACCCAACATTTTTTGGAGTGTGCACACTAAAAATGTGTGAGTTATTTTGATAACCCGATGTATGAGTTGCTAGTGTTGGGTTAAATTGTGGAGTTTTTTTTACGAATAGCAATCCATGTTTTGTGTTATAAGGGTATTATTTTAACTCAATTTCTGGGTTTTCAAAATTATGAACCCTTTATGGGTTGTTTTTCAACGAGTAACGCACTTTTGGGTAAAAGGCTTGTTGTATTAAAAAGGTACTTTTCATTGAAGGGAATTTTATTATGGATTAATCTCATTAACATTATTTACGATCACCAAAAATAGAGTTACCATAAGTCAACTTTTGGGTTAAGTAATTCAACCCAATAGTTTGGTTGGGAATAACCCAGTATTGAGGGGGCATAACTCAATTTTATGGGTTAAATAATTCAACGCAAAATTTAGGTAGAACAAATTAACCCAAAATGATGAGTTAAAATAACTTAAATAAGGGGTTTGTCCTTTTTTGAACCAGCAGTTGGGTTAAACTTGGGTTTTGTTTTTTTAACCCAACATTTTTTTGTGTGTGCACACTAAAAAATACTGGGTTATTTTGATAACCCGATGTATGAGTTGCTAGTGTTGGGTTAAATTTTGGAGTTTTTTTACGAATAGCAATCCATGTTTTGTGTTGTAAGTGTATTATTTTAACTCAATTTCTGGGTTTTCAAAATTATGAACCCTTTATGGGTTGTTTTTCAACAAGTAACGGAGTTTTGGGTGAAAGGCTTGTTGTATTAAAAAGGTACTTTTTCATTGAAGGGAATTTTATTAGGGATTAATCTCATTAACATTATTTACGATCACCAAACATAGAGTTACCATAACTCAACTTGTGGGTTAAGTAATTCAACCCAATAGTTTGGTTGGGATTAACCAACCATTGAGTTGGTATAAATCAATTTATGGGTTAAATAATTCAACACAAAAGTTAGGTAGAACAAGTTAACCCAAAATGATGAGTTAAAATAACTTAAATAAGGGGTTTGTCCTTTTCTGAACCAGCAGTTGGGTTAAACTTGGGTTTTGTTTTTTTAACCCAACATTTTTTTATGTGTGCACACTGAAAAATATTGGGTTATTATGATAACCCGATGTATGAGTTGCTAGTGTTGGGTTAAATTTTGGAGTTATTTTTATGGATAGCAATCCATTTTTTGGGTTATAGGGGTATTATTTTTTAACTAAATTTCTGGGTTTTCAAAATTATGAACCCTTTATGGGTTGTTTTTCAACAATTAACACATTTTTGGGCAAAAGACTTGTTTTATTAAAAAGTTACTTTTTCATTGAAGGGAATTTTATTATGGATTAATCTCATCAACATTATTTACGATCACCAAACATTGAGTTAGCATAACTCAACTTTTGGGTTAAGTAATTCAACCCAATAGTTTTTTTAGGAATAACCCAACATTGGGTTGGCATAACTCAATTTATGGGTTAAATAATCCAACACAAAAGTTAGGTAGAACAAGTTAACCCAAAACGATGAGTTAAAATAACTTAAATAAGGGGTTTGTCCTTTTCTGAACCAGCAGTTGGGTTAAACTTGGGTTTTGTTTTTTTAACCCAAAATTTTTTTGTGTGTGCACACTAAAAAATACTGGGTTATTTTGATAACCCGATGTATGAGTTGCTAGTGTTGGGTTAAATTTTGGAGTTATTTTTATGGATAGCAATCCATTTTTTTAGGTAATAAGGGTATTATTTTAACTCAATTTCTGGGTTTTTGAAAATGTTGAACCAGGTTGTTTTTCAACGAGAAATGCATTTTTGGGTAGGAGGCTTTTTTTTAAATTAAAAAGTTACTTTTTTCTTGAAGGACATTTTATCATGGATTAATCTCCATCCATCCATACATTTTGTACCGCTTATTCCCTTTGGGGTCCCGGGGGGGGCGCTGCTGCCTATCTCAGCTACAATCGGGCGGAAGGCGGGATACACCCTGGACAAGTCGCCATCGCAGGGCCTCATTAACATTATTTACAATCACCCAACATTGAGTTAGCATAACTCAACTTTTGGGTTGAATAACTCAACGCAAAACTTGGTTTGAAAAAATTAACCCAAAATGTCAACGTAAAATGACTCAAATAAGGGGCAGTTGGGTTAAACTTGGGTTATTTTTTAACCCAACATTTTTTAGTGTGTAAACCAGGGGTAGGGAACCTATGGCTCTAGAGCCAGATGTGGCTCTTTTGATGACTGCATCTGGCTCTCTGATAAATCTTAGCTGACATTGCTTAACACGATAAGTAATTAATAATTACGATGGTAATCACAGTGTTAAAAATAACGTGCAAATTATAAAACATTTTAATGCATTTTAATCCAACCATCCGTTTTCTGTCACACCTGTCCAAGATGTCGCATTAATGGTAAAAAGTAATATATTTATTATTGGTTAAATTTAAAATAACAATGTTATTAAAAACAGTAAGAGACTTATTAAACTCTAAAAATGTTGGTCTTGTCAAGACCTGGACTATGGTGTGGTGTGTTTTCCCGTGGTGCAAAGCGATTGGAACGTGAAGCTAATGACATCTTTAATCTTAACTCAAAAATATTACAAAAACAAAGAACAAAAGGCGCTCTCAGTGGAGGTTAAAAACTTGGCTATGAAAACTAAAACTCGCACAATGGGAGAACTATGAACATAAAATAAAACTTACAAACTATGGCATGAAAAACTTACTTGGACCGAGAAAGAGCATGGATCATCGGCATGGATAACATAAGTGTGTAGGAGGTGATAGAGGGTGAGTAGAAGGTGATGTCGCCAAGCTGACTGCCTGGCAACTGCAGGCTTAAATGGTGACGTGGTGATTGACAACGGGTACATGAGTTCAAGTGAATCAGGTGTGTGAGTCGTGAAAACAGGTGAACTGGTTGGTAGTCATGGAAACAAAAACAAACCAGGGTGCGCAAAAACAGGAACTAATGGAGTCGAAAACAAAACGGAACATAACTAAACAGAACATGATCACAAAGAAATGACAGGTCTTACTTAAAAATGCACGCATTTAGTTGATAGAGGGTGAGTAGAAAGTGATGTCGCCAGGCTGACTGCCTGGCAACTGCAGGCTTAAATGGTGACGTGGTGATTGATAACAGGTACATGAGTTCAAGTGAATCAGGTGTGTGAGTCGTGAAAACAGGTGAACTGATTGGTAGTCAGGGAAACAAAAACAAACCAGGGTGCGCAAAAAACAGGAACTAATGGAGTCGAAAACAAAACAGAACATAACTAAACAGAACATGATCACAAAGAAATGACAGGTCTTACTTAAAAATGCACGCATTTAGTTGATAGAGGGTGAGTAGAAGGTGATGTCGCCAGGCTGACTGCCTGGCAACTGCAGGCTTAAATGGTGACGTGGTGATTGACAACAGGTACATGAGTTCAAGTGAATCAGGTGTGTGAGTCGTGAAAACAGGTGAACTGGTTGGTAGTCATGGAAACAAAAACAAACCAGGGTGCGCAAAAACAGGAACTAATGGAGTCGAAAACAAAATAGAACATAACTAAACAGAACATGATCACAAAGAAATGACAGGTCTTACTTAAAAATGCACGCATTTAGTTGATAGAGGGTGAGTAGAAAGTGATGTCGCCAGGCTGACTGCCTGGCAACTGCAGGCTTAAATGGTGACGTGGTGATTGACAACAGGTACATGAGTTCAAGTGAATCAGGTGTGTGAGTCGTGAAAACAGGTGAACTGATTGGTAGTCAGGGAAAGAAAAACAAACCAGGGTGCGCAAAAACAGGAACTAATGGAGTCGAAAACAAAACAGAACATAACTAAACAGAACATGATCACAAAGAAATGACAGGTCTTACTTAAAAATGCACGCACTTAGTTGATAGAGGGTGAGTAGAAGGTGATGTCGCCAGGCTGACTGCCTGGCAACTGCAGGCTTAAATGGTGACGTGGTGATTGACAACGGGTACATGAGTTCAAGTGAATCAGGTGTGTGAGTCGTGAAAACAGGTGAACTGATTGGTAGTCAGGGAAACAAAAACAAACCAGGGTGCGCAAAAACAGGAACTAATGGAGTCGAAAACAAAACAGAACATAACTAAACAGAACATGATCACAAAGAAATGACAGGTCTTACTTAAAAATGCACGCATTTAGTTTATAGAGGGTGAGTAGAAGGTGATGTCGCCAGGCTGACTGCCTGGCAACTGCAGGCTTAAATGGTGACGTGGTGATTGACAACAGATAGATGAGTTCAAGTGAATCAGGTGTGTGAGTCGTGAAAACAGGTGAACTGGTTGGTAGTCATGGAAACAAAAACAAACCAGGGTGCGCAAAAACAGGAACTAATGGAGTCGAAAACAAAACAGAACATAACTAAACAGAACATGATCACAAAGAAATGACAGGTCTTACTTAAAAATGCACGCATTTAGTTGATAGAGGGTGAGTAGAAGGTGATGTCGCCAGGCTGACTGCCTGGCAACTGCAGGCTTAAATGGTGACGTGGTGATTGACAGCAGGTACATGAGTTCAAGTGAATCAGGTGTGTGAGTCGTGAAAACAGGTGAACTGGTTGGGAGTCAGGGAAACAAAAACAAACCAGGGTGCGCAAAAACAGGAACTAATGGAGTCGAAAACAAAACAGAACATAACTAAACAGAACATGATCACAAAGAAATGACAGGTCTTACTTAAAAATGCACGCATTTAGTTGATAGAGGGTGAGTAGAAGGTGATGTCGCCAGGCTGACTGCCTGGCAACTGCAGGCTTAAATGGTGACGTGGTGATTGACAACAGGTACATGAGTTCAAGTGAATCAGGTGTGTGAGTCGTGAAAACAGGTGAACTGATTGGTAGTCAGGGAAACAAAAACAAACCAGGGTGCGCAAAAACAGGAACTAATGGAGTCGAAAACAAAACGGAACCTAACTAAACAGAACATGATCACAAAGAAATGACAGGTCTTACTAAAAATGCACGCATTTAGTTGTATTCAGTGTTTAAAAAATATTATACGGCTCTCACGGAAATACATTTTGAAATATTTGGCTTTCATGGCTCTCTCAACCAAAACGGTTCCCGACCCCTGGTGTAAAATCTGAATATCAAGTCAGGGGCTTCGTTTTACGCAACAGCAAATCATCTCTCCTCTAGTCCCGCAAAGAAGGCATATTTGATTTGCGGACAACAGCGGCAGAATATTGCAACTCATATTTTGACAAAACGAGCTGCAAAAACACACACACAAAAAAAACAGTCGCGACTTCACCTCGGAAGCAAAAATGTTTGTCCCAAATCGCAGACACACGGCTGTGACGAGTGCCGTTCAGACGAGTGACACGTCTGCTTGAAAATTGTGAAAACTATTTATACCAGGACAGAAAGTGGAGGGGGCGTGGGGGGGGGGGAGTCAAATCCTCAGCACAGATGTAACATGATCCTGGTTCGCAGACACTTCTCGCCAAAACAGGCGCAACATTTGCAGCATGTTCACACACAGCCTTCCTGGCGTGGTGAAGAAGAAAAAAAAAAAAAAAGCCAAATGCTCCGACGGATATTTGACTTGACGATCCACGCCGAGGCAATTCTCAGACATGCTCCGACAACAAAGTCCTTTTGTGTTGCTGCCGGCGCGGCCGTGCGTGGCGACGCAAAGCGGAGCGTCTCGCTCCGGCGGCGTGGGTCCCGGGGAACCGCCCCTGGCCCTGTCCTCGCCCAGGCACCACTGGTGGGTCGTGTGCCACGGGTCTCTGCTCTGGAGGCCCTGCGGCCCACGTGTGCCCACTCCCCCCCAACCCCCACCCTCCTTTTCAAAGCTGCTTTTGTGCCGCTGCTTGGAACGGATTATGGGCCAGCACTCCCGTCCAAAGGCAAAACCCAGTAACTCAATTTTGGAGCTGATCATAATTTTGGAGTTCCTAGGTGATATGCTTTACATTAGTGAATGCTGAGAGAGCCATGAAAGCCAAATATTTCAAAATGTATTTCCGTGAGAGCCGTATAATAGTTTTTAAACACTCCATCAATCAATCAATGTTTACTTATATAGCCCTAAATCACTAGTTTCTCAAAGGGCTTGCACAAATCACTACGACATCCTCGGTAGGCCCACATAAGGGCAAGGAAAACTCACACCCAGTGGGACGTCGGTGACAATGATGACTATGAGAACCTTGGAGAGGAGGAAAGCAACGGATGTCGAGCGGTTCTAACATGATACTGTGAAAGTTCAATCCATATTGTGGATCCAACACAGCAGCGAGAGTCCCGTTCACAGCGGAGCCAGCAGGAAACCATCCCAAGCGGAGGCGGATCAGCAGCGCAGAGATGTCCCCAGCCGATACACAGGCAAGCAGTACATGGCCACCGGATCGGACCGGACCCCCTCCACAAGGGACAGTGGGACATAGGAGAAAAAGATTAGAAGCATTTAAGTCTCAGCTTGAAACTCATCTGTATACTCTAGCCTTTAAATAGACCTCCTTTTTAGACCAGTTGATCTGCCGCTTCTTTTCTTTCTCCTATGTCCCCCCCCTCCCTTGTGGAGGGGGTCCGGTCCGATGACCATGGATGAAGTACTGGCTGTCCAGAGCTGAGACCCAGGATGGACCGCTCGTCGGGACCCAGGATGGACCGCTCGCCTGTATCTCTACGCTGCTGATACGCCTCCGCTTGAGATGGTTTCCTGTGGACGGGACTCTCGCTGCTGTCTTGGATCCGCTTTGAACTGAACTCTCGCGGCTGTGCTGGAGCCACTATGGATTGAACTTTCACAGTATCATGTTAGACCCGCTTGACATCCATTGCTTTGGGTCCCCTAGAGGGGGGGGGGGGGTTGCCCACATCTGAGGTCCTCTCCAAGGTTTCTCATAGTCAGCATTGTCACTGGCGTCCCACTGGATGTGAATTCTCCCTGCCCACTGGGTGTGAGTTTTCCTTGCCCTTTTGTGGGTTCTTCCGTAATGATTTGTGCAGTCCTTTGAGACATTTGTGATTTGGGGCTATATAAATAAACATTGATTGATTGATATTATGGCACGAGGGGATATTTGGAAGATCGGCCCAGGACGTTGCAAGCACCTTCATTAAATGTATTGTTCTTCATTCTTCCCCTGGGCAGATAACTGCGGAGGTCAAAATAAAAACTGGACGCTGTACACGGCTCTTGCCCAATGTGGAAAAGGCAGAATGGGGCCCACCCGAGATTGTGATAAAATATCTGGAGAAAGGGCACACGTTCGTGAGAGCGGATTCCATCCATGGCTCGATCGGCAAGAAAATGAAAGCTCGAGAAAAACATCTACACATTTGATGACTTTGTAGATCTTTGTAAGACGGCATCGAGATGGATTGGTTTTCCTTTGTTTTCTCGAAATCAGCTAGACGTGAGTTACTAGGTTTTGCCTTTGGACGGGAGAGCATTGGACCAGCAGCTGCTTCAACTTTTGGAGCATTTTATTTTTTTTTTTTTTAATGCAATGGTCAAGCTCTCTTTAAGAAGGGGGACCGGAGGGTGTGTTCCAGCTATCGTGGGATCACACTCAGCCTTCCTGGTAAGGTTTATTTAGGTGTACTGGAGAGGGGGCTACGTCGGATAGTCGAACCTCGGATTCAGGAGGAACAGTGTGGTTTTCGTCCTGGTGGTGGAACTGTGGACCAGCTCTATACTCTCGGCAGGGTTCTTGAGGGTGCATGGGAGTTTGCCCAACCAGTCTACATGTGCTTTGTGGACTTGGAGAAGGCATTCGACTATGTCCCTCGGGAAGTCCTGTGGGGAGTGCTCAGAGAGTATGGGGTACCGGACTGTCTTATTGTGGTGGTCCACTCCCTGTATGATCAGTGCCAGAGCTTGGTCTGCATTGCCGGCAGTAAGTCGAACACATTTCTAGTGAGGGTTGGACTCCGCCAAGGCTGTCCTTTGTCACCGATTCTGTTCATAACTTTTATGGACAAAATTTCTAGGCGCAGTCAAGGCGTTGAGGGGTTCCGGTTTGGTAACCGCGGGATTAGGTCTCTGCTTTTTGCAGATGATGTGGTCCTGATGGCTTCATCTGACCGGGATCTTCAGCTCTCGCTGGATTGGTTCGCAGCCGAGTGTGAAGCGACTGGAATGAGAATCAGCACCTCCAAGTCCGAGTCCATGGTTCTCGCCCGGAAAAGGGTGGAATGCCATCTCCGGGTTGGGGAGGAGACCCTGTCCCAAGTGGAGGAGTTCAAGTACCTAGGAGTCTTGTTCACGAGTGAGGGAAGAGTGGATGGTGAGATCGACAGGCGGATCGGTGCGGCGTCTTCAGTAATGCGGACGTTGTATCGATCCGTTGTGGTGAAGAAGGAGCTGAGCCGGAAGGCAAAGCTTCAATTTACCGGTCGATCTACGTTCCCATCCTCACCTATGGTCATGAGCTTTGGGTCATGACCGAAAGGATAAGAACACGGGTACAAGCGGCCGAAATGAGTTTCCTCCGCCGGGTGGCGGGGCTCTCCCTTAGAGATAGGGTGAGAAGCTCTGCCATCCGGGAGGAACTCAAAGTAAAGCCGCTGCTCCTTCACATCGAGAGGAGCCAGATGAGATGGTTCGGGCATCTGGTCAGGATGCCACCAGAACGCCTCCCTAGGGAGGTGTTTAGGGCACGTCCAACCGGTAGGAGGCCACGGGGAAGACCCAGGACACGTTGGGAAGACTATGTCTCCCGGCTGGCCTGGGAACGCCTCGGGATCCCCCGGGAAGAGCTAGACGAAGTGGCTGGGGAGAGGGACGTCTGGGTTTCCCTACTTAGGCTGCTGCCCCCGTGACCCGACCTCGGATAAGCGGAAGATGATGGATGGATGGATGGATGGTCAAGCTTTGAAAACATGCGTGAAGCTAGCTAGGTTAGCCACTATGCTTGAGGATGTCCTATTTGCATTATGCATTATTTGTTGTGTGAATTCTCCAAAGCATTACTTATGGTTTTCTACACTAAAATTCATTCATTGTTTTTTTTTTTTTTTTTTTTTTTTTTTTTTTTTTTTTTTTTGTACTTGTATAGCGCTTTTCTACCTTCAAGGTACTCAAAGCGCTTTGACACTACTTCCACATTTACCCATTCACACACACATTCACACACTGATGGAGGGAGCTGCCATGCAAGGCGCCAACCAGCACCCATCAGGAGCAAGGGTGAAGTGTCTTGCTCAGGACACAACGGACGTGACGAGGTTCTTCTCCAGATTTTGGCGCTCTTTAGCTTCCACAATGTTCACCCGATTCAAACCGTTCCAACTTCAAACTGTTCAGCCTGTTCAGGAATTCCAGGTTTTCGGGGGGACATTTTTCCCATTTAAAATGAATTAGCCATTTTTCAAACTTTCACCATTTTCACATTTTTCAACCTATTCAAACCATTCCACCTTCAACACATTCCACCAAGCAGGAAATTTAAACTACCATTTTTTCGGAATTCCTAGTTTTCCAAAGCCCTATTTACCCCCTTTTTTCTAGCGACTACTCCTTCCACATTTTTCAACCGTTCCATTGTTAAAACATTCGTTTTAATCAGGACAAAAACATTCTTTTATTTTTATTTTTTTACATGGAAAAAGACCCGGTTTTCCAAAAATTTCAGGAATTCCCTGATACATTTCTTAATTCAACATGTTACTACAAACCCTGTTTCCATGTGAGTTGGGAAATTGCGTTTGATGTAAATATAAACAGAATACAATGATTTGCAAATCATTTTCAACCCATATTCAGTTGAATATGCTACAAAGACAACATATTTGATGTTCAAACTCATAAACATTTTTTTTTTACAAATAATCATTAACTTAATTTAATGCCAGCAACACGTGACAAAGAAAAGGGGATAGGTGGCAATAAATACTGATAAAGTTGAGGAATGCTCATCAAACACTTATTTGGAACATCCCACAGGTGTGCAGGCTAATTGGGAACAGGTGGGTGCCATGATTGGGTATAAAAACAACTTCCCCAAAAATGCTCAGTATCTAATATTGCAATATATCCTCGTAAAATTATGACTTTTTTAATAAATAAATATTACTTTTTAATGCAAAAAGGTGACATTTGTCATCTAAAATTCTGACTTTTACCACAATATTACCATTTGTTGTGTTGTTCTTCTAAAACAGTGACATTTTTGGAGTAAAATTATGACTTTTGTCATCATTTTGCCGAGTCAAATCCCGATTATTGTTATAATATTGCCAACATTTTAAAGCCTTGTTATTAAATTGTAACTTTTATCGGGTAAAATTACGACTCTATTCATAAAATTGGAAAAAAATCTAAGCTTTTCTTGTAAAATAATGAAGATTAAAAACCAGTTAACAAACTTTTTTTTTTAAATAAAATTTTTTTACTGAAAGCAGTCTCTCTCACAATGTGTCAACTTTTTTCTCATAAAATTGGGAACCATTTCTCATTCTTTCTGTTTCTCTAATATTGCAATATTTTCTTGTAAAATTATGACTTTTTTAATGAAAAATTATTAATTTTTAAAGCAAAATAGGGACATCTGTCATATAAAATTCTGACTTTTACCACAAAATCACCATTTTTTGTGTTGTTCTTGTAAAACTGTTCTATTTTTGGAAGTAAAATTATGACTATTGTCATAATTTTGCCAAGTCAAATTCCGATTATTATTATTATATTGCCAACATTTTAAAGTCTTCTTATAAAAAAGTGACTTTTGTCGAGTAAATTGACGACTCTTTTCATAAAATTGCAAAAATGTTAACCTTTTCTTGTGAAATTGCGACTTTTTTTGGGTACAATTCCAACTTTCATCACATCGTTGCACAAATGTTTAGTTTTTCTTGCAAAATTTTGACTTGTGCTGAGTAAAATAACGACTTTTTGTTGTAACGCTGCCAAATTTCCAAGTTTTTCTTGTAAAATAAGGAAGATTAAAAACCAGTTAACAAACTTTTTTTTTTTTTTAAATAAAACATTTTTACTGAAAGCAGTCTCTCTCACAATGTGTCAACTTTTTTCTCATAAAATTGGGAACCATTTCTCATTCTTTCTGTTTCTCTAATATTGCAATATTTTCTTGTAAAATTATGACTTTTTTAATGAAAAATTATTAATTTTTAAAGCAAAATAGTGACATTTGTCATATAAAATTCTGACTTTTACCACAAAATCACCATTTTTTGTGTTGTTCTTGTAAAACTGTTCTATTTTTGGAGTAAAATTATGACTATTGTCATAATTTTGCCAAGTCAAATTCCGATTATTATTATTATATTGCCAACATTTTAAAGTCTTCTTATAAAAAAGTGACTTTTGTCGAGTAAATTGACGACTCTTTTCATAAAATTGCAAAAATTTTAACCTTTTCTTGTGAAATTGCGACTTTTTTTGGGTACGATTGCCACTTTCATCACATCGTTGCACAAATGTTTAGTTTTTCTTGCAAAATTTTAACTTGTGCTGAGTAAAATAACGACTTTTTGTTGTAACGCTGCCAAATTTCCAAAATTTTCTTGTAAAATAAGGAAGATTAAAAACCAGTTAACAAACTTTTTTTTTTTTAAATAAAACATTTTTACTGAAAGCAGTCATATAAAATTATGACTTTTACCACAAAATCACCATTTTTTGTGTTGTTCTTGTAAAACTGTTCTATTTTTGGAGTAAAATTATGACTATTGTCATAATTTTGCCAAGTCAAATTCCGATTATTATTATTATATTGCCAACATTTTAAAGTCTTCTTATAAAAAAGTGACTTTTGTTGAGTAAATTGACGACTCTTTTCATAAAATTGCAAAAATTTTAACCTTTTCTTGTGAAATTGTGACTTTTTTTGGGTACAATTCCAACTTTCATCACATCGTTGCACAAATGTTTAGTTTTTCTTGCAAAATTTTGACTTGTGCTGAGTAAAATAACGACTTTTTGTTGTAACGCTGCCAAATTTCCAAGTTTTTCTTGTAAAATAAGGAAGATTAAAAACCAGTTAACAAACTTTTTTTTTTTAAATAAAACATTTTTACTGAAAGCAGTCTCTCTCACAATGTGTCAACTTTTTTCTCATAAAATTGGGAACCATTTCTCATTCTTTCTGTTTCTCTAATATTGCAATATTTTCTTGAAAAATTATGACTTTTTAAATGAAAAATTATTAATTTTTAAAGCAAAATAGTGACATTTGTCATATAAAATTATGACTTTTACCACAAAATCACCATTTTTTGTGTTGTTCTTGTAAAACTGTTCTATTTTTGGAGTAAAATTATGACTATTGTCATAATTTTGCCAAGTCAAATTCCGATTATTATTATTATATTGCCAACATTTTAAAGTCTTCTTATAAAAAAGTGACTTTTGTCGAGTAAATTGACGACTCTTTTCATAAAATTGCAAAAATGTTAACCTTTTCTTGTGAAATTGCGACTTTTTTTGGGTACAATTCCAACTTTCATCACATCATTGCACAAATGTTTAGTTTGTCTTGCAAAATTTTGACTTGTGCTGAGTAAAATGACGACTTTTTGTTGCAACGCTGCCAAATTTCCAAGTTTTTCTTGTAAAATATGGAAGATTAAAAAGCAGTTAACAAACATTTTTTTAAAAAAATAAAACATTTTTACTGAAAGCAGTCTCCCTCACAATGTGTCAACTTTTTTCTCATAAAATTGGGAACCATTTCTCATTCTTTCTGTTTCTCTAATATTGCAATATTTACTTGTAAAATTATGACTTTTTTAATGGAAAATTATTAATTTTTAAAGCAAAATAGTGACATTTGTCATATAAAATTCGGACTTTTACCACAAAATCACCATTTTTTGTGTTGTTCTTGTAAAACTGTTCTATTTTTGGAGTAAAATTATGACTATTGTCATAATTTTGCCAAGTCAAATTCCGATTATTATTATTATATTGCCAACATTTTAAAGTCTTCTTATAAAAAAGTGACTTTTGTCGAGTAAATTGACGACTCTTTTCATAAAATTGCAAAAATGTTAACCTTTTCTTGTGAAATTGTGACTTTTTTTGGGTACAATTCCAACTTTCATCACATCATTGCACAAATGTTTAGTTTTTCTTGCAAAATTTTGACTTGTGCTGAGTAAAATGACGACTTTTTGTTGCAACGCTGCCAAATTTCCAAGTTTTTCTTGTAAAATATGGAAGATTAAAAAGCAGTTAACAAACATTTTTTTTTAAAAATAAAACATTTTTACTGAAAGCAGTCTCTCTCACAATGTGTCAACTTTTTTCTCATAAAATTGGGAACCATTTCTCATTCTTTCTGTTTCTCTAATATTGCAATATTTACTTGTAAAATTATGACTTTTTTAATGGAAAATTATTAATTTTTAAAGCAAAATAGTGACATTTGTCATATAAAATTCTGACTTTTACCACAAAATCACAATTTTTTGTGTTCTTGTAAAACTGTTCCATTTTTGGAGTAAAATTATGACTATTGTCATAATTTTGCCAAGTCAAATTCCGATTATTATTATTATATTGCCAACATTTTAAAGTTTTCTTATAAAAAAGTGACTTTTGTCGAGTAAATTGACGACTCTTTTCATAAAATTGCAAAAATTTTAACCTTTTCTTGTGAAATTGCGACTTTTTTTGGGTACAATTTCAACTTTCATCACATCGTTGCACAAATGTTTAGTTTTTCTTGCAAAATTTTGACTTGTGCTGAGTAAAATAACGACTTTTTGTTGTAACGCTGCCAAATTTCCAAGTTTTTCTTGTAAAATAAGGAAGATTAAAAACCAGTTAACAATTTTTTTTTTTTTTAAATAAAACATTTTTACTGAAAGCAGTCTCTCTCACAATGTGTCAACTTTTTTCTCATAAAATTGGGAACCATTTCTCATTCTTTCTGTTTCTCTAATATTGCAATATATTCTTGTAAAATTATGACTTTTTTAATGAAAAATTATTAAATTTTAAAGCACAATAGTGACATTTGTCATATAAAATTCTGACTTTTACCCCAAAATCACCATTTTTTGTGTTGTTTTTGTAAAACTGTTCTATTTTTGGAAGTAAAATTATGACTATTGTCATAATTTTGCCAAGTCAAATTCCGATTATTATTATTATATTGCCAACATTTTAAAGTCTTCTTATAAAAAAGTGACTTTTGTCGAGTAAATTGACGACTCTTTTCATAAAATTGCAAAAATGTTAAGCTTTTCTTGTGAAATTGCGACTTTTTTTGGGTACAATTCCAACTTTCATCACATCATTGCACAAATGTTTAGTTTTTCGTGCAAAATTTTGACTTGTGCTGAGTAAAATAACGACTTTTTGTTGTAACGCTGCCAAATTTCCAAGTTTTTCTTGTAAAATAAGGAAGAATAAAAACCAGTTAACAAACATGTTTTTTTTAAAAATAAAACATTTTTACTGAAAGCAGTCTCTCTCACAATGTGTCAACTTTTTTCTCATAAAATTGGGAACCATTTCTCATTCTTTCTGTTTCTCTAATAATGCGATATTTTCTTGTAAAATTATGACTTTTTTAATGAAAAAATATTTATTTTTAAAGCAAAATAGTGACATTTGTCATATAAAATTATGACTTTTACCCCGAAATCACCATTTTTTGTGTTGTTCTTGTAAAACTGTTCTATTTTTGGAGTACAATTATGACTATTGTCATAATTTTGCCAAGTCAAATTCCGATTATTATTATTATATTGCCAACATTTTAAAGTCTTCTTATAAAAAAGTGACTTTTGTCGAGTAAATTGACGACTCTTTTCATAAAATTGCAAAAATGTTAAGCTTTTCTTGTGAAATTGCGACTTTTTTTGGTTACAATTCCAACTTTCATCACATCGTTGCACAAATGTTTAGTTTTTCTTGCAAAATTTTGACTTGTGCTGAGTAAAATGACGACTTTTTGTTGTAACGCTGCCAAAATTCCAAGTTTTTCTTGTAAAATTGTGACTTTTTTCCTGTGAAATTCCCACTCATTTTTACAACAGGCTTTTTTATATTTGCATAGTATTTATATATTATTAATGTTGTAAATACAAATCTTCATGAATCTAGAAGGGGTGGTCCTAAAGAGGTCTTTTTTCGTAGGTCTCAAGAAGGTAACAAATACAAGTGTGCGTGTGTGTGTGCATGTGTGTGTGTGTGTATGTGTGTGTGTGTGTGTGTGTGTGACTTTGAGTCATGTTGCAGAAGATGTATGTAAACCCATTTCCCAACAAATGGGCCTGACTGCACGGCAACGGCGAGAAGTGCCATAAGCGTCCAGCGTGCATAATGCCTGCATGAATAAAGGCTCCCCTCGGCTGCTTGAACGTGACCACACAAGCTCGTGTATGAATAGCAAATGTCAACCGCCGCGCCGTACTGTATCACGAGTGGAGCCAGGTTGGCGGTCTGCAGCTTGTCCAGCGTGCTCCTTGCTATACCTCGTTTCCCAATAGTAGCAAACATGGCGGCAGCAGCAAATTTTAGCTGGCCAAAGCGGTATAAAATGCAAGGTTTTACGTTATGTAAACGTGGTTGAATCAGGTGTTGCAGAATTTACAACAGGGGTCTCAAACTCCATTTTCCCTGGGGGCCACCGGATGTCAAGTCTGGTTGAGGCTGGGCCGCAAGAAAAGATTTCTTTAAAAAAATATTTTTAAATGTCTTTATTTTTATTTTCAACACAAAATAAAATCAAAAATAATGTGAGACAATGCAAATTAAACAATTATTTTTTTTTTTTTAAATAACGGTTTGAATTGGTCCAGGTTATCGGGGACTGTTATTACTGACGGACAGGTGTCGCGGTGTGTCTGCAGCTGTCACGCCAAATTTCTTCTCCCTACAAAAACCTTCCCCTCACCATTTACTTCCGGGGTCATGATTAATACAGACGTTTTGTTAACGTTATATTATAAAAAAAAATGTAAAAAACAATTTACAAACACAAGCTATGGGATGACTTAAGAGGAAACGTGACCCCGGAAGTAAATGCGTCATCCCATAACTTGTGTTTGTAAATTGTTTTTTTATTTTTTTTATAATATAGCGTTAACAAAACGTCTGTATTTTTATAATATAGCATTATATTTTTTTAATATAGCGTGACCTTGGAAGTAAATGGGGGGGAAGGTTTCTGTAGGGGGGGAAGAAATTTGGCGTGACACAGTCAGGCCCGTAAGAAAACCCTCGTCTCCATGGCAACGTTTCTGTCGCTTTCACTTATTTCCCGCTTTTCCACTAACGCAGAGGTAGGCAACCCAGAATTTTGAAAGAGCCATGTTGGACCCAAATAACAAATATCGTCTCTGTCTGGAGGGGCTTTGGGGGAGGGGGTTGCTCGCCGTGGAGTTTACAGTTAGCCCCGAACGGGCTAACGTCACAACTAATGTGTTACACGTCCGATTCGCCCATCTCAACAACAGTTTTGTATTGTCGCTAGGTCCTTCGGCGGAGTGCTTCGGAAGCTACCGGGCAATTCGTCTCCCCCGGCCAGAGCTGTTTATAGCGGCGCTGGAGGAGGGAGCTCAATGGAGGAAGACCGCATGCGGGTCTAGTGGAAAAGCGGCAAAAACGTTTCTCTGGTTGCATCACGCAAGTGATATCAATGTTCGGCCCTCGAGAGCCATATACCACACCTTGATTGGTAGAGTCCTTCAGCTTCGTACACAACGCTGTCAAGCGCCATTCATATAAAACCCGCGGGCCGAACTAACATTAAAGGGGAACATTATCACCAGACCTATGTAAGCGTCAATATATACCTTGATGTTGCAGAAAAAAGACCATATGTTTTTTTAACCGATTTCCAAACTCTAAAAAGGTGAATTTGGCGATTGATTTCTTTAAAAAAAACTTTTTAAATGTCTTTATTTTTATTTTCAACACAAAATAAAATCAAAAATAATGTGAGACAATGCAAATTAAACAATTACATTTTTTTTTTAAATAACTGTTTGAATTGGTCCAGGTTATCGGGGACTGTTATTACTGACGGACGGGTGTCGCGGTGTGACTGTAGCTGTCACGCCAAATTTCTTCTCCCTACAAACCCCCCCCCCCCCATTTACTTCCGGGATCATGATTAATACAGACGTTTTGTTAACGCTATATTATAAAAAAACTTAAAAAACAATTTACAAACACAAGCTATGGGATGACTTAAGAGGAAACGTGACCCCGGAAGTAAATGCGTCATCCCATAACTTGTGTTTGTAAATTGTTTTTTTATTTTTTTTATAATATAGCGTTAACAAAACGTCTGTATTTTTATAATATAGCATTATATTTTTTTAATATAGCGTGACCTCGGAAGTAAATGGGGGGGGAAGGTTTTTGTAGGGGGGGAAGAAATTTGGCGTGACACAGCCAGGCCCTTAAGAAAACCCTCGTCTCCATGGCAACGTATCTGTCGCTTCCACTTATTTCCCGCTTTTCCACTAAAGCGGAGGTAGGCAATCCAGAATGTTGAAAGAGCCATGTTGGACCCAAATAACAAATATCGTCTCTGTCTGGAGCCAACGGGAGGGGCTTTGGGGGAGGGGGTTGCTCGCCGTGGAGTTTACAGTTAGTCCCGAACGGGCTAACGTCACGACTAACGTGTTACACGTCCGATTCGCCCAGCGCAACAACAGTTTTGTATTGTCGCTCGGTCCTTCGGCGGAGTGCTTCGGAAGCTACTGGACCTTCGTCTCCACCGGCCAGGGCTGTTTATAGCGGCGCTGGAGGAGGGAGCTCAAGGGAGGAAGAGCGCACGCGGGTCTAGGGGAAAAGCGGAAAAAAACGTTTCTCTGCTTGCATCACGCAAGTGATATCAATGTTCGGCCCTCGAGAGCCATATACCACACCTTGATTGGTAGAGTCCTTCAGCTCCGTACACAACGCTGTCAAGCGCCAGTCATATAAAACCCGCGGGCCGCACTAACATTAAAGGGGAACATTATCACCAGACCTATGTAAGCGTCAATATATACCTTGATGTTGCAGAAAAAAGACCATATGTTTTTTTAACCGATTTCCGAACTCTAAAAGGGTGAATTTGGCGATTGAAACGCCTTTCAATTGTTCGCTGTCGGAGCAATGACCTTTCACCCGTGACGTTACAACGGGAAGCAATCCGCCATTTTCTCAAACACATTACACACACAAGTCAAATCAGCTCTGTTATTTTCCGTTTTTTCGACGGTTTTCCGTACCTTGGAGACATTATGCCTCATCGGTGTGTTGTCGGAGGGTGTAACAACACGATCAGAGAAGGTTTCAAGTTGACTTATGTGGAGTGTGCTAATCAGACATATCAATGGTCACGGCATGCTAATCAATGCTAACATGCTATTTAGGCTAGCTGTATGTACATATTGCATCATTTTGCCTCATTTGTAACTATATTTCCCTCCACCCACATTTAATGCCAAACAAACACATACCAATCAACGGATTCAAGTATACCAGTGGTCAAAAGTTGCGAAAGTCCCTCGTTTGTTCTGCACATTTTATCGACGACAGCTATGCTACGACAGATGGCACAGAGATGTGTAGATATCCTGCGACACTCAAAGCAGATGCATTTCCAACGATAAAGTTGATGAAATCACAAAGGTGAGTTTTGTTGATGTTATTGACTTATGTGCTACTCAGACATATTTGGTCACGGCATGACTGCCAGCTAATCGATGCTAACATGCTATTTAGGCTAGCTGTATGTACATTTGTAGCTATATTTGCATCCTCCACCCACATTTAATGCCAAACAAACACTTACCAATCGACGGATTTAAGTTGCTCCAGTGGTCAAAAGATGCAATCGTTGGTTAGAAGCCGATCGCCGAATTCGTCCTCGTTGCCGCTGTCTGTCGTGATATGGCTCAATAGCTTCAGTTTCTTCTTCAATTTTGTTTTCGCAATTCAACCATCCGTTTCAATACATGCGTAATCTGTTGAATCGCTTAAGCCGCTGAAATCCGAGTCTGAATCCGAGCTAATGTCGCTATATCTTCCTGTTCTGTACGCCATGTTTGTTTGTATTGGCGTCACGCAGTGACGTCACAGGAAAATACGGGGGGGGGGGGTATACAGATAGCGAAAATCAGACACTTTAAAGCCTTTTTTCGGGATATTCCATGATGGGTAAAATTTTGAAGAAAACTTTGCAAAATAAAATTAGCTACTGGGAACTGATTTTTATTGGTTTTAACCCTTCTGAAATGGTGATAATGTTCCCCTTTAAACTTTCATATTAAGGTGGGGGCCGCAAAATAACGTCTCGCGGGCCGCGGGTCTGAGACCCCTGATTTACAACAAGATGAAGTGAAGTGAAGTGAATTGTATTTATATAGCGCTTTTTCTCAAGTGACTCAAAGCGCTTTACATAGTGAAACCCAATATCTAAGTTGCATTTAAACCAGTGTGGGTGGCACTGGGAGCAGGTGGGTATAGTGTCTTGACCCAAGGACACAACGGCAGTAACTAGGATGGCACAAGTGGGAATCGAACCGGCAACCCTCAAGTTGCTGGCACGGCCACTCTCGTGTGTTTTTCTCAAATGCCACCAAAAAAAAAACAAGTGTTTTTAGTTGCATTACCTGTAAATAAGCAGCATTTTTTGAGTGTTGCATGTATTTCCTGAGAAGCAGCAGCTTGCCTGTAAACCTTTCCAGATTTTATTAGCAATGCCGCTCTTGGCAAAACATCACATGTCATTACCGAGCATTTAGTTGTTTGTTTTTATTCGTTTTGCTTTCCTGGGTCATGCTGAGCAGATTTAGCATGGCAGGAGACTCCGAAGACTCTTTTCTTGGCTTCGGGCCTGCAGGCAGCCTTGACCAGGAATCACACAACAACTTTTTATTCTTAACACATCCACACTTACTTTTATCATGTTGCTCTTTTCTTCTGCACTCCGGCTTCTATCCAATTAAGTTGCTATTTTTTTTGGTCTTCTTTTAGGCCTCGATACTTCTACCTAGCCGTTATATGCGGCTGCAGGTTGGATAGAACTATATCCATTAAGTTGGTGGAATGGACCAAAAAAAAAAAACAACAACAAAAAGAAAAAGTGTGCAAGAGGTTTAGCCTGGGTTCCCGCTCCTCTGTTATCCAATTTTACTGGGATTTGGAGTGATTTGCGCCTGGCTCCCCCGAGGGAAATAAATACTTTGATTAATGTAATCCTGCCAGGGGAGGTGCCACAAAGCGTCCGGCTATACATCCTCAGGGAATGCTACTGTTTAACAAACAAAAACAAAAAGAAGCCACTATGGGGAGACGTGCAGAGTGGCAACAAAGCAGCGACGGATTAGTCTGCGTATGAAATACTGTGTTTAATAACGCAATATTATTATTGATGGGCATGTATAACAGACCAGTGGAATGGAAAATGACCACTGTTGCTATAATGTTTGTTTTGTCTGTGTGTGTGTGTGTGTGTGTGTGTGTGTGTGTGTGTGTGTGTGTGTGTGTGTGTGTGTGTGTGTTTTATATGTATTATTGTTTTATTAATACATGCAATTGCTTGATTAGTAAAAAATATATGTTTATGTCAATTGATGGAATGTCCTAATATATATTAATTAATTAATAGTATGTATATATACATATATATATGGTATGTGTGTATATATGTATATATGTGTATATATATGTGTGTATATGTATATATATATATATATATATATATATATATATATATATATATATATATATATATATATATATATATATATATATCTGTGGTGCGAGAGCGACTTGTCCAGGGTGTACGCTGCCTTCCGCCCGATTGTAGCTGAGATAGACACCAGCGATCCCCGCGACTCCAAAGGGAATAAGCGGTAGGAAATGGATGGATGTGTATATATATATATATATATATATATATATATATATATATATATATATATATATATATATATATATATATATATATATATATATACAGGACTGTCTCAGAAAATTAGAATATTATGATAAAGTCCTTTATATTCTGTAATGCAACTAAAAACATGAAAATGTCATACATTCTGGATTCATTACACATCAACTGAAATATTGCAAGCATTTTATTGTTTTAATATTGCTGATTATCAGCAATATGTGAATTAAGTGAAGTGAATTATATTTATATAGCGCTTTTCTCTAGTGACTCAAAGCGCTTTTACATAGTGAAACCCAATATCTAAGTTACATTTAAACCAGTTTGGGTGGCACTGGGAGCAGGTGGGTAAAGTGTCTTGCCCAAGGACACAACGGCAGTGACTAGGATGGCGGAAGCGGGAATCGAACCTGCAACCCTCAAGTTGCTGGCACGGCCACTCTACCAACCGAGCTATACCGCCCCAAATCAAAATAATAAAAGACTTGCAACATTTCAGGTGATGTGTAATGAATCCAGAATGTATGACATTACAGCATTACGGAAAATAAAGGACTTTATCACAGTATTCAGATTTTCTGAGACAGTCCTGTATGTATGTGTGTATATATATATATATATATATATTTATATATTTTATATGTGTGTATATATGTATGTCTATATTTGTGTATATATATATATATATATATATATATATATATATATATATATATATATATATATACAATGAATAGTTAGGTCCAACAGTGTAATTAGCTCAAGTTGCAAAAAAAATACCCAGTTAACTCCTGTGATTAATTCCAAAAAAAAAACTATTGCTTCAACAATTAATACATGCAGATGACTTTGCCCGTGCAATCTCCTTTGCCTTAGTGATCAGGTCAATGCTTGTAGTGCAGAGTTGAGACTCTGACTGTCATTTGAACATGCACACGCATGCAACTTTAGATGAGACATTTACCATTTTTTAAGAAAATAAACGCAGCGCATTCAACTAAAACATTTGTTTTAAATGTCCCTGACATTTTGACAGTAAAATTGCATGTGTGTCCAAATATTGGGCTTGTTTTTAAGCTGATTTGAATGTTGCAACCGTGCAGTAAATGTATTAGTGTAAATGGTAAATGGGATTTGTTATATATTGTATATACTATATAAAAATATGATAAGTGAAGTGAATTATATTTATATAGCACTTTTGCATAGTGAAACCCAATATCTAAGTTACATTTAACAAAAGTGTGGTTAGGCACTAGGCGTAAAGTGTCTTGCCCAAGGACACAACAGCAGTGAATAGGATGGCGGAAGCGGGGATCGAACCTGGAACCCTAAAAGTTGCTGGCACGGCTACTTTACCAACCGAGCTATACATCCCCGATAGTTTATAATTATATAGTACATCAGTATATATTATATACTGTATGTATAATATATATGTTATATTTATATTTTTGTCTACTTTATACCTGCAATTATCTTTTCCATCCTTACACTTTCCATCCTTTGTAACTGAGCTACTGTGTGACTGTGTGGCTCAATAATGTCCGTCTAAATCTGAGCAAAAATGGGATTAATCATGATTAATCTAGATGCAAAACTGGTATTAATCTGTTTTTAACAAATATAACAATCACTTGACAGCCCTACTGTAAAGATTGTAAAAATTGTTGCCCAGTATGTTGCAACTCTCATTAATAAAATCAAGTAAATAATAACATGGAGCGGGTGTTGCTGGAATTAGAACAGGAGTGTCCAAACTTTGTCCACTGAGGGGCCGCACACTGAAAAATCAAAGCAAGTTGGGGCCATTTTGATATCTTTTTATATTAAAAAACAATTCAATATTTGTGTAAAAAATGTACATTTTGGCCTCCACTCAGGCTTGATCTCAGGGACCCCAAAGGGTTTTGGTCAAAAAAATATTAAAAATGTGTCATTATGCAGTATTATTATTTTAATTAGTATTCAAGTTTTAAATCTCTAAATCAACATTAGGTCCATCTGTCAATTTTTTTAAGATTTAAGTTGCATGCTCTTTTTGTCACAAAAAAAAAATAGTTTTTTTTATGCAAAAAATCACAAAATATGCACTATTTTCACCCAATAATTTTTTCAAGTGGAATATTTTAGATTATACAATAATTGGAGCATTAAAAAGGCCAATCACTCATAACACTTTTGATTTTATTTTATTATTTTTTTTTAAGCAATGACACGTAAAAACAAAACACACTAAAATTATTGGGGATCCAAAACGGTCCTACTTATTAAAGTGTGAAAAAATAAATTATAAATTGTTTTACTGTTTACTTTTAACACAATAATCTCGATCTATCCGTCAATTATACGTTTTTATTGTTGTTTATGTTTTTTGTTTGTTCATTTTAGGCCCTTTTTAAAAAAAAAAAAAATTGCTCAGTTTTTTACATGGCAAACACAAAATATGCAACATTTTCCCCAAACAATATCTCAAAGTGGAAAATTTAACGCAGGGGTGAGTATAACAATTGGTCGACATTTTTGAATGAAAGAAACTGCTGTTCTAAATGTGTCCACTGGATGTCGCAATAGCATTTTTTTGTATCATTGTATATGATGCTACATATGTAAAAAAATAATAATAAATAAATAAACCACACGCTGTTAGTGCGCCAGTCGTGGAAAATGAGCAAAGTACATAAATAACTTGCTGTAATTAGATTTTGATATTTTTATTTTTATTTTGATGGATTGAAAATTAACACCAATGAGTTGACTGATGAACATTATCACATAATTTATTCAGAAAATATAAATAACAACAAATAAAAATATAACACAAACATGTAAGTGTAAAAAAAAAAAACAAGAACATTGTGATTTGTACATTTTCAGAATGTGCTTATTCTATTTTTAAACAAAGAAAACAATCTGAAGTTGTCTTTATTTTCAAGTTATCGTGCCGTGATTTTACACAACGCGAGTCAAAATGTGCGCAATACTATGATAACATTTTAATTTTACTCAGTAACAGTTGCAATTTTACAAGAAAAGCCTAAAATGTTGGCGATTTTATGAAAAGATTCGTAATTTTACTCGACAAAAGTCACCATTTTATAGGAAAACCTTAAAATGTTGGCAAAATTTTTATAAAAATTGGAATTCTACTTCGCAAAATGATGACCAAAGTCATCATTTCACTTAAATAAATGTCATTATTTTACGAGAACAACCAAAAAAAATGGCAATAATGTGATAAAAGTCCGACTTTTATATGGCAAATGTCAACATTGTGCATTAAAAAGTAATAATTGTACATAAAAAAGCAATAATTTTTACAAAAAAAAATATTACAATATTATAGAAACAGAAACAATATGAGAAATTGTTCCCAGTTTTATAAGAAAGAAGTTGTGATAAAAAGACAGCTTTTAGTTCATTTATTGTTGGGGGAATTTTTTGGTTTGTAGTTGGTTTTTAATCTTCATTATTTACTTCAAGTTATGACAGTATCTCTCTCTCTCTCTCTCTCTCTCTCTTCTCTCTCTCTCTCTCTCTCTCTCTCTCTCTCTCTCTCTCTCTCTCTCTCTCTCTCTCTCTCTCTCTCTCTCTCTCTCTCTCTCTCTCTCTCTCTCTCTCTCTCGATCATATATATATATATATATATATATATATATATATATATATATATCTACAAACCCCGTTTCCATATGAGTTGGGAAATTGTGTTAGATGTAAATATAAACGAAATACAATGATTTGCAAATCCTTTTCAACCAATATTCAATTGAATGCACTACAAAGACAATAAATTTGATGTTCAAACTCATAAACTTTTATTATTTTTTGAGGGGGGAAATAATAACTAACTTAGAATTTAATGGCTGCAACACGTGCCAAAGTAGTTGGGAAAGGACATGTTCACCACTGTGTTACATCACCTTTTCTTTTTAACAACAAACAATAAACGTTTGGGAGCTGAGGTCCACATGAGAGTAGATTTTTCTCCATGTGGCCCCCCGATCCAAAATGAGTTCGACACCCCTGATCCAAACAAATAACAGAGCATTACGCCAAAACGGCAATTGCAACATAAATACAATATTATCATATAAATTATTCAGAGAGTATAAATAACGACAAAAAATTATGATTTTTACAATTTCAGAATGTGCTTGTTCGGCATGGCGTAGTGAGTGGAGCGGCCCTGCCAGAAACCTGAGGGTTGCAGGTTCGCTTCCCACCTATTGACATCCAAATGGCTGCCGTTGTGTCCTTGGGCAGGACGCTTCACCGCTCACACTGGTGAATGAATGATGAATGAATGATTGGTGGTGGTCGGAGGGGCCGTAGGCGCAAACTGGCAGCCACGCTTCCGTCAGTCTACCCCAGGGTAGCTGTGGCTACAGATGTAGCTTACCACCACCAGGTGTGAATGAATGATGGGCGCTTTGAGTATCAGAAAATAGAAAAGCGCGATATAAATCTAATCCATTATTATTATTATTATTATTATTTTCAAACAAAGATAACAATCTGAAGTTGTCTTTATTTTTAAGTTATCGTGCCGTGATTTTACACTTGGGAGTAGATTTTTCTCCATGTGGCCCCCCATTTAACCTTCGTCGTTTTAGTTTTTAAATGCATAAAAACACCACATACATTTATTTTTTTGCATCAAAGCTTTTTGACTTTGTCAGGAACCTCTTTGTCAACAAAGTAAAACATTTTAATTTTTTTCACTAAATTATAAAATGCTCTGGTAGAAATCCTTCCCTTGGTGTTGTTAGGGTCGGTTTCGACCCGGTTATAAAAATAAGATGATAAAGCAATGATTAGAGCCAAAACTGAACACACTGACAGCCAGCTCCTCTCCCAATCATGTGAGCTTTAGTGGATTCTCATTTTACCTTGTTATCCTGTACAAAAACAAACAAAAGACGGACACTAAAAGTGTCACTTTTTGCCACTCTGATTTTGTTTTTTTATTAGTTTTGGGACTAGTAATCTATTTCTCTTGGTTTCATTTGCTTGATTGGTTGTTTGTTTGATGTTGGATTTCTGTTGCTGAAAAAAATACGTTTTAGCCTTTTTCTTGACGTAAATATATATGGGTCGAAATTGACCCGTAACACCATAGATGTTACTATAGTTAAAATTCTTAAAATGAAAAAATAAATAAAACACATTTATTTAAGAGATGTGTTCTAATACCCCTTAGTAATAGTTAGGTAACACAACAACCTTTTTTTTATTTATATGATTCCCTTGAGGTTCGTTTTACCATTTTTAAAAATCGAAATCGAGGGGTATGCTGACAAAAAAAAAGGCCCAATGGCCCAAACCAAAAATATTAAAACCAATATTTTCAAGGATAAGGAGGCCTAACAAGGTAACCAAGAGATGAGAAACAAATTGGATGGCGGATAATTGTTTTTAGTGTATTTTACAGCTGATTTAAGACATGGGTCAAAACCGACCCGTTAACATAAGAGATGGTAACAGATAGCTAACACAAGAGGAAGGTTAAAATGAGTTTGACACCCCTGATTTATCTTGACGGAATCGGAGCCTTGAATAGGTCAATAATTCATAATGACATTGATTTTGATTCATTATTATTTTTTTAAAGAAAGAGACAGCCTGCATGGCAGCTTTTTGTTATTATTTTAAACATTGCAACATTTTCTTGTTACATTTCACCCGTTGGCTCCTTTATATCACTTTTTACGTTTTAAAAATGTTTCAATGGTATTTTTAAAATGTGCCGTGGGGCCGTAAAAAAATTACTCGCGGGCCGCATTTTGGACAGCCCTGAATTAGAAGACAAAATGATGTCTGGACGTGAAGACATGTTTAATGCTTACTCGGATATGGAGTGTGCGGGCCATTTAATTAACAGTATAGTGATCACATTATCGTTTAAGTGCTCCAAGTTAAATTCGGCTGTAAATCAGAGGTTGGCTTACGTGAGCTGCACTCCACGCATGTGCTTCCACATACAGGGAATAAATTATGCAGCCTATGGGCAACTTAAGTGGGCCATAATTAAAATGGCAGGGATTGCATCATTCCATCGGAACATAGCAACCATGGCGGGTCGATGAGATGTTTTGCTCACCCAAATCTGCACGTTTATACGTGCAAAACTAATATATTTTTGCTCATGTTTTTTTTTTTTCATGTCAAGATAAAGTGTGGTTTTATATGAATAAAAATACATTGTAGTTTAAAAAAAATAAATTAAAAATATCCCCAGTGTGCTTACCTTGTAAAGGTATACACAAGGGCTAAAAATAGCTCAAATAGCACCACTTACCAGTGAACTGCATCTATTTTTCAAATTGTATGTATTTACTAGCATGCTGGTCTTGCTTTGCTCGACTTTTTTTAATTCTAAGAGAGACAAAACTCAAATAGAATTTGAAAATCCAAGTCTGTCTATCTGTGATGTGGTGGCGACTTGTCCAGGGTGTACCCCGCCTTCCGCCCGATTGTAGCTGAGACAGGCGCCCTAAAGGGAATAAGCGGTAGGAAATGGATGGATGGATGGAAAATATTTGAAAGACTCGGTCTTCACTTGTTTAAATAAATCCATTTATTTTTTTTTACTTTGCTTCTTATAACTTTCAGAAAGACAATTTTAGAGAAAAAAATACAACCTTGAAAATGATTTTAGGATTTTTAAACACCTTTTTAATGCCTTCCTTTTCTTTCCTGACAATTTAAATCATCCATCCATCCATCCATGTTCTACCGCTTATTCCCTTTCGGGGTCGCGGGGGGCGCTGGCGCCTATCTCAGCTACAATCGGGCGGAAGGCGGGGTACACCCTGGACAATTCTCCACCACATCACAGATAGACAGACTTGGATTTTCAAATTCTATTTGAGTTTTGTCTCTCTTAGAAGTAAAAAAAGTCGAGCAAAGCAAGACCAGCTTGCTAATAAATACATAAAATTTAAAAAATAGATGCAGTTCACTGGTAAGTGCTGCTATTTGAGCTATTTTTAGCTGGTGACCCCTTGTGTATACCTTTACAAGGTAAGCACACTGGGTAGATTTTGAATTTATTTTTTTAAACTACAATGTATTTTTATTCATATAAAACCACACTTTATCTTGACATGAAAAAAAAAACATGAGCAAAAATATATTAGTTTTGCACGTATAAACATGCAGATTTGGGTGAGCAAAACATCTCATCGACCCGCCTTGGTTGCTATATTCTGCTATATGCTAAATTTAAATCAATGTTCAAGTATTTTTTTATTTATTGTAAAGAATAACAAATACATTTTAATTTAATTCGTCATTTTAGCTTCTGTTTTTTCAACAAAAGAATATTTGTGAAATATTTTTTCAAACTCATTATGATTAAAATTCAAAAAAAATATTCTGGCAAATCTAGAAAATCTCTAGAATCGAATTTAAATCTTATTTCAAAGTATTTTGAATTTCTTTTAACATTTTTGTTCTGGAAAATCTAGAAAAAATAACGATTTGCCTTTGTTAGAAATATAGCTTGGTCCAATTTGTTATATTTTCTAACAACGTAGAGATTGGATTTTAACCCATTTAAAACATGTCATCAAAAATATATATTTATTGTGAAAAATCATTATGATGATCAGTGTTTCCACAAAGTTAAACATCATTAATTATTAATAATAACGGAGTTAAAGCTAAATTGAGCAAATTGGCTATTTCTGGCAATTTATTCAAGTGTGTATCAAACTGGTAGCCCTTTGCATTACCCAAGAAGTAGCTCTTGGTTTCAAAAGGTTGCTGACCCCTGGTATACACATACATGGTAGATGTGCAAGGCATAGAACTGGTTGCAGTGCGCACTGTTGCAGCAAATGGCGCAAGGGGGGCAACAACCAAGTGGCGCACGCACGCATGGCCAGAAATTGCACCGCACACTAATTTCCGAGATGATTCATGAGTCCTGCCCGGGCCTCGTTTGCCACTAATTCTTAAAGTCAGCTCTTACATATGTTTGCACAAAGAAGCTGCTGGCTGCAGATGGCTGTCTGGAGCGTGCGGGGGCCTGTCTAATTACTGGACATTTGCATATCAGCTGTCATTGATACATCCTGCGTGCAAAACCTTAATAAATATTGTCATTTATCTATTTTTACTTATCCTGCTATTCATTTGCGAATTAATTAGCATTCGTTTTGCTTGTGTTTGCGCTGGAAAAACGCGCGTAATTGTATTCCAACATCCAATTCGGGTCACTATAATAAGTCCTTAAATTTAGGCTTGAATATAATATATGGTGAAACAATAAAAGCGTCAGATACATAAAAAGGTGCATGAAAAAGGGACTTTTGCATCAGTGTTGATGAGTCAGCGCGACACCTGGCGGCCTCTTTATTGCTCGTCCATTTTCTATATTACTGGAATTACTGATAATTTGGCTCTTATTGTGCAAAAAAAAAATAGATGCTTTTAAATTAACTTGCAGAACACTCCTTTATTCTCCAGCGCGCAAACATACAGCTTAATGTGACCGGTGTCACCCCCCCCCCCCCCCTTGCGCGCCCCCTTCTTCTTCTCCTTTTTTTTTTTTTTTTTTTTTTTTATTGCTCTCACCATGGCGACCAAGCGCTGGCTTGAGAAATGCGCTCCTGCATCAATGGAGCAAGAGGAGTTCACCCCGTGAGAAAGAGGGGAGCCAAAAAAAAAAAAAAAGGGTGCCAGC